>NC_140241.1:7197704-7212704 GCF_949987555.1 Borostomias antarcticus | reverse complement strand
AATATTGTGGAAAAAGTCCATAATTTTCCATAATTTAATTCAAACGGTGAAACTTTCATATATTCTAGATCCATTACACAAAGTGAAATATTTCAAGCCTTTTTTGTTTTAATCTTTATGATTGTACAGTATGTTCATTTATACACTCAATACTTGGTGGGCTGTGGCATGGAGGCAATCGGATTTGATTTTTTTTTTTATTCATTGACTATATTTAACATCAACAATCATGGATTTGTATGTGTGTGTGTGTGTGTGTGTGTTGAGGCATACCCTTGAGTCTGTGACTGAGAATGTGTTCTAGGATTGAGACGAAGTTGGTGAACTCTGGAGAGGAGTCATCTACGGTCTCGAAGCAGGAGCGGTCAAGCAGGGTTTTCACTGAGAACCTGCACACACACACAACAACAATAGCGCTCACTTAAAAGAACATTGTGTCCCTGTGGAACATTTAGCAGCGTAGTTTACACACAGGCGCACACACACACAGAAAGACGCGCGCCACACACACACACGGAGGCTCTCAGATTAGACGTTTCTAATCTTTCTCTGGGGAGACGAGATTATCTCCAAGTGAGCAGCGGATTTAGAGGCTTCCGGAAACAGACTTTCCACACGACCACCAGTCATAAAGGTTCAATCTAACAGCCTCTCAGTAGCATGACACAAACAAAATAATAAGAGTGTGAGTGCACACAGTCAAGCGCCCTGTGGTATCGGTGCGGCTGATGATGGACTCTGTGTGTGTGTGTGTGTGTGTATGTGTGTGTGTGTGTGTGTGTGCTCAGTCACCACACACCTCCACTGGGAGTCAGGTGCCCTGAACCTTGCTAATCTGGATTTAGGTAATACACCAGAGAGGGGAGTTAATGGACTAAGTGTACGTGATAAGAGTGTGTTTGTGTGTGTGTGTGTGTGTGTGTGTGTGTGTGTGTGTGTGTGTGTGTGTGTGTGTGTGTGTGTGTGTGTGTGTGTGTGTGTGATAGAGAGGTGGAGAAGATGGAGTACTCTCAGTGCAGTCAGTAGAGCTGTGTACACACAGTGATGTAACTGGTGATCAGTCGGGAGCTTCATCTGGAGAAGGACGGAAAATTGCGTTTCAGCTTTTTTCCATGACGTGGGAATCTGGAGTGATAGAGAAAGTGAGAGACACACATACACACACACACAGAATAAACACACAGAGTGCATCACCTCCCAGATGCTCTAAAATCAGCTGAGCTTCTGTCCTTCAGACTGCTCCTCTTCTCTCTGTGCTGTAGTGTTTACCTTCTCTCTCCCATGCTCCTCTCTCTTTCACACTCACACAACCTTCGCTTTCCCCTCTCTCTTTCTCAAATTCAAATAAACTTTATTGGCATGATGAAAAACCTATGTTTGAAATGTTGCCAAAGCAGTAAAAAAAATAAATGACTAATAGCGACAAATAATAAGAAATGTAGATACAATAATATACAAATATCAACAATACAATGAAAACCATCTAACAACAACTCAATTAATAATATAATAACATGGGGAGCTGGTAATATTTGTATAGATGTAGTCACTCAAATATTTGCTACAGAACTTGTTTCCCTTGTTTCCCACAGTCAACATATTAAGCAGCTAATACTGTAATACTGTAATACTGTAATACTGTAATACTGCACACCGACTTCTCTCGCCACATACTGGAGGTATGACAGTTTTTGATGATCAGGGAGATTAATAAACTCAGGATACATATTATTTATTTTAGCAAAAAAAATGTCTCTCAAATCTTTATATTTCTCACAGTATAGTAAAAAGTGAGATTCTGTCTCAACAACTCTGTGAACCCGACAGTCAGGTATCCTGTCACTGTGTACTACTAAGTAAGTAAGCATTTGAGAACCAATGTTCCCATAGGGCAGGAGCCTATCTCCTGTTTCTGTAGCGTGATGCAGCTTGATGTACAAGTCCACTCCCTGGACATGACGCTAGTATGTCGCAGGGACTCACCCCCAATCCAACCCTTGATGCTGAGTGCCAAGCAGGGAGGCATTTGGTACCATTTTTACAGTCTTTGGTATGACTTGGCCAGGGATCAAACTCCCAACCTCCCAATCTCAGGGCGGACAGTCTAACCGCAAGGCCACTGAGCTGGTGTACCATCTGTTTAGGGTCAAATGGAATTCTAATTTACTTTGTGATTTGGTGGTTTCGTTCCAATATTTGATTGGATTGTTTTGAGATGATTTGGTTGGGCCAGATTGATTGGTGTTTGTGGGCAAAGCTTCAGGACCCCCCCCCCCCCCCCCCAAAAAAAAAGTGGATTAGGAAAGGACTTATGCAGGTCAAAAAACAGGTTGCCACACACAAACAAACCAACACACAAACTCACCATATCTGACAGTAGAAAAAACTGCCCAAAGCAGAGCTACAGTAATATGTCAGGTGACGCAGCTGTTTGGGAGCTCAGGAGGGGTTATTGAATTACATCTGTCTACGCTGGGTACCAGGGGAATCACTTCTTTCTAACTGCAAACACGCACACACACACACAAACACGTCAAGATACAATGCCTCTACAAAAAACAGTGCTGAACACTGCTGAACACAAGGCTTTGAAAACAAGACATGAAAAGACACCCCTCACCTATACTGAAAACGGTACCATGGCTGGAACACGTACTGTACAGTGAGCTGAGCTCTACAGAATATGAACTGCAGTGCGTCCGTACAGGGCTGCTCCCCTTTCTCACATTGTTCACAGCTCTACCACCTCAACACCTTCGTCGTCGACCCACAAAGCTCTTCACCGTTTAGAACGCGTCCATTCCTACAGAGTGCTTTCACCAGGTTCAGTTATCATAGCTTCCTGTCCTGCTCCAAACACGTTCCCAATGTTCCCCCTTTATTCTCCCACTCTCTGTTCCTCTCCATGCCTGTCTTTCTCCTTTCTTTCTCTGCCCCCCCCCCCCCCCCACACACACACACACCTTCAGCCTCAGACCAACCTGACTGAACATAAGTGATCATAAATTACATTTCCCAGCAGCACCCAGCGAGAGAGGACCAGAAATCAACAGTGAACGAAGGGGCACTCTTCTTTACTCCTGACAAAATGAAAACCAGGGATATGAATGTACAGAATGTGTGTGTGTGTGTGTGTGTGTGTGTGTGTGTGTGTGTGTGTGTGTGTGTGTGTGTGTGTGTGTGTGTGTGTCAAAGAGAGATAGAGCCGAGAGAGAGATCAGAGAGATGGAGAAATGATAGAGGTGTACAGGTGGTTGCAAGAGGGAACCTATAGAGTTATTGAGGGAACCTATAGAGTTATTGAGGGAACCTATAGAGTTATTGAGGGAACCTATAGAGTTGAGGGAACCTATAGTTATTGAGGGAAGCTGTTTGACCTTCCATTAGAAGGAGTATCTGCCTTCCACCAATAAAACAATCTCAATATCATACACTGCAAGTAGTTGTTTTTTTTCTTCTAATAATTCCTTGCAAACACCTTACAGCACAGGACTATGAGATTAGATCTATCTATCTCTTCACTTTCTTAATAAGAACCAGGGATATCTGCTAATATCACGTTCCATGAGAGGATGGTACAGCATGAGATCACCCAGAGAATGACATCACCATTCATATTCACTCACTCACACACATGCACAGTCTCTCTCTCTCTCACACACACACACACACACACACACACACACACACACACACACACACACACACACTCACACACACACACACACACTCACTCTCACTCTCACTCACACACACCATCACCACCACCACATGTCACTACTCCATTGCAATTTAAAGCCTTTCTGTTGATCATCTGGCTGAACAACTGGCTGAATTTGTCATTCAAATGCAGCAATACACCCATATTGAGCAGGTACAGTGTAGGTACACCGTAGGTAATTATGGAAACTGAACTGTGATTGTATGAATGTTTAATTAAGGCTTGTAGGATGTGATGTGTGTGTGTGTGTGTGTGTGTGTGTGTGTGTGTGTGTGTGTGTGTGTGTGTGTGAGAGAGAGAGAGAGAGAGAGAGAGAGAGAGAGAGAGAGAGAGAGAGAGAGAAAACGTACATGGGTAGTGGAAGAGAATTGTTACCTATCAGTTCCTACGGTAAGATCCATGCGTTGTATAGTCTGCCTAGAACAGACATAGGCAGTAGACTAATTTGATGATCCCGATATTGCGCACCAGAGTAATGGCAAATAATCTTTATGATATAAATTGAGTGCGAAGGCGGGGTTGCCTGTCACAGTTAGACAAAAGACAGAGAGTCAGGGCAGCCTTCGTGTGCTGTTTAGAAATTATACTTGATATCATAGGATATTTCAAGACACTCACATGCGGTTCTCCTATTTCCTTTCATCAATGACTCATGGTCACGATAAAGCGCCTGGATTACCTGCAAACAGTGAGAAGATTCCTCCTCTCCACGGCCCCACTCCTGGTAGCGCCCCTCTTGCGGGCTAGATGCAGCCCCAGGCTAAGCGATGCCATTCCTGCTTGCTCGAGTCGTGTCACCCTGGTCTAGTTTGTGCAGTAGGCTAGCCTACCTCCGTAAGGAGCAGGGATCTCCCGTGCGCGCCGCCAACAAGCTCTTTGATCGATTGCGTCACTTGGCGCGCTCACTTGTTTGCTCTCGGAATCGAAGGCGAAGAGTAGCTTATGCTACGCTATGGTTGGTTTGTTGACAGAGGCAACAGGGAGGTCGGTTAGAAGGAGCCGCCAAGCATTGAGGGCGAGGAAGGGATGGGGGCTCAAACCCCAGATTCAGATCAGAGTGCTTGATCCCCGGCCTAATTAGCCTACTGTTGGTCACGTGTGGCTCGGGGTAGGAGGCTTCTTGTGAATTTAGAACTCAGGCTCAATATATGGAACAGCAGTTTCTATCGAGTCTTTTTTTCTCCATCTTTAAATTCAAAGAAAGCAATTTATTAATTAGGAATAAGGCTAATAGGCTACACCTTAAAGTGCAGCTCGGGGAAGCAGACCGCAAGCCAGGGCCGCGCTGCGCCCCAGCTGATATAATATAAAAATGTATAGCTTATATATTTAGTCATGTCATTAGCTTACCATTGAAACAGTAACATGTTTGAAGCTATTTCGAACACGCCCTTCCCCGTGTAGTAGGCTAGCCTATTGGATAGGCCTAGGCTATATCTATCCAATTGTTGGGGAATGATTGTTATGAAAACCAAAGCTGTTGCTAGCCCTTGACTGGCCATCCACATATTTACTTGTGAGTTTTTACCTTTTTTGTTGCTTCCTTTAATTCTGGAACACAAATCCTCAATAAATAAATAAAAATCCCCTGCTGTTTGATTGTTTTTTTTTTAAGAAAGAGCGCCCCTCATTGGGGATAGATGGAACCTTGTATCAAATGGTAACTGGACTGCACTTATATTAGGCTATTTTTATCCAAAACACTCAAGTAGCAGGAAGGTTCAGACGGACCGCACCGGGGTTAATCGCAGCCTAATCTCGAAGGGGCCGACATAACGAGTTGACAGTTTCCTAGATTCGGTCCTGAGGAGGTTCAAGTCCTTGGAGAGCGACCACACCCACCTTCTGGCCCGGGGTATACTGGGGAGCCGGCGCGCGCCTGCTGTTGGCCTGCCCGCGAGACCGGATGGAAGCCCGGAGGAGTGCAGAGCGTGTCTTTCTCCAGATGCGCCGGTGTTGCAACAGCGTATGTGGGTCTGAACCCAGGGAACAGCAATCTCGGGTTACGGTTATAGGGACGGGTTACGGCTATGGGACATGCTAGTAGGGATGCCCCATCAAAGGTCAACTGTTTCTGTAAGGTTTTAACTACCTCACTGGAAAACTGAATTATAGGGTTGTCCATTTTGAAGTTGATTTTAGGGTGAAACTATAATGCTGTATATGGGCGGCTGTCCTGAGGTCATATTCCATATCAATAAATAGCCTACAAATACAAATATTACAAACTGTGATAACGGTGATCTTCAGGCTACTCTGATGTATTCTGTATATCATCGCCCCCTTCCCCAGCGTCCCCCCACCCGGGTTATTATTAAAGTTCATCATCCATTCATCCATCCATCTTCATCCGCTTATCCGGTGTCGGGTCGCGGAGGCAGCAGTTCCAGCAGGGGGCCCCATACATCCCTTTCCCTGGCAGCATCAACCAGTTCTGCCTGGGGAACCTTTAGCCGCTCCCAGGCCAGTGCGGGGATGTAATCCCGCCACCTGGTCCTGGGTCTATAAAGTTCTTGATATGTTATTTAATTTTATCTGATAACACACATCTCACACGCACGCATGTCCTTTCAATTCAGTACATGTTTCTAGTGACTGTTGTATTGGCTATCTTGGCTGATCTGATAATGATGGTGAAAGTAATTATTATTCTGAGTTTATTCACCTGCCTCCTATTTCTTCAGTGTTTTCTAGGCTATATTACCGGTACTATCCTACGCGTTAGGGGGGCGTTCCGGCGGCTGTGATGTAACCTCGTAGGCCTAGCCTATAAAACAGCCTCATCTCTCCCTTTATGGTCAGTGCGTGTCAAGTCCAAGAGATAGAGAGGGGTGCGGAGAGGCGAAGGGGCGAGGGTGAATCTGAATACAGCAAGGATTTTAAAAAACGAATCCGGGTGGGTGGTGGAGCACGGTTGCAGGACAAAAGGGGTGAGTATAAATCCGTTATATCCAGCCGCCTTTTCATTCTACTGCACAGCCGACAGCTAACATAATATTTCAAAATGTGTAGCATGCAGCCTATAAAGAAACAAACAGGCATATCGCATAGTTGACTATTAGAACTGTCATGTCTCTTTCAATTTAGTCGTTAAACTGAACAAAACGGAACATCAAGTGATATTGTTGAATGGGCAAAGTTACTTTAGTTGTCCTGAGTCGTGAGAATGATAGTATTGCCTGAATCTGGTGCATATCCATCTGATTTGTGTGGAGCAGGACCCAGTCATGGACGAGAAAGACGGGAAGGACCAAAATGGGGACAAAAATGTCAAAAATGGGGACATTAGGTAAACTGTGATATCTCCCCTATTTACTCCACACAGTGAAAGTTATATAATGTGGTTGTTTTTGTTTGCTCTTGATTGTGGCTTCATGTAAAATAAGATTGTATTGTATCCGTTTCCTTTAGTGATAGCAAGAAGGATGATAATAAAAAGAAAGGTAAAAAGGAGAAAGAACCAAAGTTGGCTATGGTTGGCCCTATTGCTCTGGTGAGTAACTCCAGTGTAAACTACCTTTAATGTCTAGACACAAAATGAATTCCTAGATTACTGTATGCCACATATACTGTATAACCAATTCAGTGTCCATTTCTTGGGTGACTGTAGGCTACTGATAAGAGTTAGAGAGGCCGGCTGGCGATTGCAAGGTCCCCGGTTCGATCCCAGCTCCCGGCATTGTGCCAAAGTGTCCTTCAGTTGACACTGAACCCCAAAATCGCTCCCGTGCGGCAGGGTGGCGCAGTACTTAATACTGTCGCCTCACAGCAAGAAGGTCTCCCGGGCCTTTCTGTGTGAAGTTTGCATGTTCTCCCCATGTTCGCAAGGGTTTCCTCACAAAGAGCCCAAGATGAAAAACATGCTCTTGATCAGGACTTGGACTGAGCACTTACATAAATAAATACAGGGAACAATTTCCACCGGCAACACCTGAAGAAAAAGCATGTGTGTGTTGTGTGCTGTGTTCATCACTGTCACTGTGTGACCAATCAAAAAGACTGTCAAGGTCCTGGAGATTTTTGTTTTAGACTGTTGATCATTATACTCAGGTCAGCAAGTGAGTGATAAAGCATTGTCCAAACCCATGCTGTGTAGCCTACGTGTGCGGGTGTGTGCATGTGCGCATATTCGTGTATGTGTGTTGTGTGTCTGTGTGTGTTTGTGTGTAATTACTTGTCTATTCCTAGTGTTTGTGTTTGTGTGTGTGTGTGTATGTGTGTGTGTGTGTGTAAGGTTGGAACTTATATCAGACGGCTGTAGGGAAATGGGGAGGTTTGGGCGGGCTCTTTCCTCTATTCCCCTGCTGTGAGAATATAATAGCCTCGCATGGACTTTGAAGTCTTTCTGAAAGAGAGCGTCCGCTGACGGCCGAGCGGTAGCTGTGTGCTCAGTTCCTGCCCATCTCATCCTCTCTCTTAACGCTGACCTGACTTCTCTCCCCGTCTCTCCCCGCCTGTCCTGGGATGTGTAGTTCAGGTTTGCTGATGGATGGGACACGCTGCTGATTCTCCTGGGGGCGGTCATGTCCATGGCCAATGGGACAGTTCTGCCTCTGATGTGCGTTGTGTTTGGTGACATGACCGATAGCTTTGTGACGGACTCCGTAGTGTCACAGCAGAACTTCACCAGTGAGTCCCGTTGCATCACACATACACACACGCACACACACACACGCACACACACACACACACACACACACTAGAGAAGAACCTAGAGAGTAATTAAAGTTGAAGTCGTATCTTTTCCACTGCAGACATTACCAGTGACCTGGGGATGGATATGAACCGGTGAGAACAGTCAACTAGACCTCGACAGCCACTCTCTGTCTTTATCATTCATCCATGTCATCTGGGTGTCAGGTTGTGTGTGTTATAATTACTTGTGTACTCCCAGTGTGGGTGTGTGTGTGCGCGTGCGTGCATGTGTGTGTGTGCGTGTGTGTGTGTACAGTATGTGTGTTTAACACATAATGGCCTACGTAAACAGCATCTCTGTAACTATCTACTCTACTGACAGTCATGTCTCTCCTATGAAGTATTTGGCCCATATTTATTGCTCTGTAAATGTTCTTAGCCAATAGACAAACATTTTCCAGGAGCTTGCTCGATCGTCACGTTAAGAGAGGTCAGGGAAAAGAATGTACAGCTCACTTATTTGGCCCTTGGGTGAATTGTTTATTTGCTTCCCTCTGGAATATGTAGGGGTGGGACATCCACCCCCCCATGGCTCTCTGTAAAGCGCATTGTGTTGCCTCTGTGTGTGAAATGCGCTATACAAATAAAGTTTGATTTGATGTGATACCATGTCTCTCTGTGGCCCAGCTATGCCATCTACTACTCCATCATGGGGGCTGGGGTGCTGGTGGCGGCCTACATGCAGGTGGCCTTCTGGACGCTGGCGGCGGGTCGGCAGGTCAAACGCATCAGGAAGCTCTTCTTCCACTGCATCATGCAGCAGGAGATCGGCTGGTTCGACGTCAACGAGACGGGGGAGCTCAACACGCGCCTCACCGAGTGGGTAACACACACACACACACGCGCTGTACATCTCATAATGTGTGTGTGTGTGTGTGGTTTATACCGTTTCGTCTTCTCTCCAGCGACATCTACAAGATCAACGAGGGCATCGGGGACAAGGTGGGGATGTTGATCCAGTCGCTCACCTCCTTTGTGGCCGCCTTCATCATCGGCTTCATCAAAGGCTGGAAGCTTACCCTCGTCATCCTGGCTGTCAGCCCGGTGCTGGGTATATGTGCCGCAGTGTTCAGCAAGGTGAGTCATGCACACAGACTCACACACACACGCGCACACACACACAAATTAGACTAACAGAGGAATGCACTGATTTTCTGACACTGAAAACATTCCTTGAAAGGCCCACATATCAATCAATCAATCAAAGCTTTATTTGTATACGTACATACCCAGTCCCTCCTCTCTCCTGTGTGCCTGTAGGTGCTGACGTCGTTCACGTCGAAGGAGCAGACTGCGTACGCCAAGGCCGGCGCTGTGGCCGAGGAGGTGCTGTCTTCCATCAGGACGGTCTTTGCCTTCAGTGGACAACAGAGGGAGATTGAAAGGTGTGTGTATGTGTGTATTTGTGTATGTTGTGTCGGTGTGCGAGTGTTTGTGTGCGTGCGTGCGTGCGTGCGTGCGTGCGTGTGTATCTCCATGCTAAGGGTTGAAGCCAGCCTTGGACGGCTTCAGCAGCTGCCATTTGGCAAACAGTATCGCAGCCTCAAGGCCCGGACCATCAGGCTCGGGGACTGTTTTTTCCACCAGGCAGTCAGACTCTTGAACAATGGTCACTAATGGCCTGCTGCCTGCCTACCTGTGTCACTGACACACAGGCTCACTCAGACTCACACTGTACATACACAAACACACACCCACATGCAACAATGCACATTTGCACCTTCACACACTATACACTTTAAGCAAACTATAGTCTTTTATTACGTCTCTTTATTACAATTAATAAATTATTACAGTTTTTATTGTCATTATATTGTGTTCTAGATAATTCTAGAGTAGGCAGCTGGAACGCTGAGCGCAGGGTTCTATTCAGAGAAATATTTCTATTGGCTGGTGGCTTGGATCAGTATTTTATGTTAAAATTAGCCAAAACGTAAATTATTTATTTTTTAAATCCGTCCCTGTCACGGTCTATCCGGGACCCCTGAGGCCCCCCGTGCCAAATATGAATGTCAGGTCGACGGTGTCCAAGGACAGTCTGGAGAGAGGGACGGACAGCAGATGGACAGACAGACAGACAGACAGACAGACAGACAGAGGGTAGCTCAATGATAGTATAGATGTAACAATAAGCAATCTGAATCCTGCATCTGTATACACTGTATTTATGTGCTGTTGTCAAAGGTAGACATATGTTCAGTGCACATTTGCCTCTGAAGTCATTACTCTGCTAAGAGCCAAGAAATACTGTTCTATAAATGAATTTCCTGTAAGAAAATACACTGCAAGTCACTGCAGCTCTGAATTATAGCATCCGCTGGAGGACAATTTAATCAGTATGATTGACTATGATGAGGACTTCTCTCTCTGTCCATCTGTCACTCTCCGTCTGTCCAATCAACTCTCAGCTCAGCTTTTGCTGTCTCCATCCCACTCTTAACCTATCTGTGTGTGTGTGTGTGTGTGTGTGTGGTGTGTGTGTGTGTGTGTGTGTGTGTGTGTGTGTGTGTGTGTGTGTGTGTGTGTGTGTGTGTGTGTACTTAAGGTATCATAAGAATTTGGAAGATGCTAAGAACATGGGCATCCGGAAAGCCATCTCCGCTAACTTCGCCATGGGCTTAACCTTTCTGATGATCTACCTGTCGTACGCCCTGGCCTTCTGGTACGGCAGCACTCTCATTCTCAGTAGAGAGTACACCATTGGGTCTGTGCTCACTGTGAGTATAACCCTCACCCAACTCCCAACAACAACAAAACATTATTTTATTTAGTTGTCTCTTTTTTTTTCTTCCTTTTGTCTCTCTGAGAGTTTGGCATGGGTGGGGGCTGAGTTGTTGTTCTAGTTTACTGTTTGAACGCACCACAAACAGGGATTAAAGTTAAAAAATAATATAAGGACTCCTATTTTGTACTGTTTACCCATCATTTGTAAGATTAAATTTTCCAATAAAAATATTATTTAAAAGAACAACAACAATAAAGCTCAACACAATCTAGTGCTCTTACCGTACAGCAGTTCAATTCAGTGGGACAGAATGTTATTGGTGTTTGGGAAGGTGATGGCGGGCGCTGTGTGTGTGTGTGTGTGTGTGTAACCATGGTGCGCTGTGTCTCTCTCCAGGTGTTCTTTACGGTCTTGATTGGGACGTTTGCGTTAGGACAGACCTCCCCCAACTTTCAGACCTTCGCCAGTGCCAGGGGGGCTGCACACAAGGTCTACAACATCATAGACAACGTGAGACACACACCTCTCTATCAATCAATCAATCAATCAATCAATCAAAGCTTTATTTGTATAGCGCATTTCATACCCAGAGGCAACACAATGCGCTTTACAGAGAACAAGGGAGGTGGGCATACGACCCACTCTCTACATATTCCAGAGGGAAGCAAAAAAACTGTAATCACCCGGGGGCCAGATAAGTGAGCTGTAAAAATTCTTCCCTGACCCCTCTCAACAAGGCGATCGAGCAAGCTCCAGAGTATGTTTGTCTACCGGCTAAGAACATTTATAAAGCAATACATTACATTACATTTCAGAGTAAGAGAGGCTAAAAAAGCTACACACACTCTCTACACACACACACACACACACACACACACACACACACACACACACACACTTGGACCCTCTGTTTTGAGGTGAACTTTGTCTTGAATCATAAAAGTATTTCAAGAGTTAACTGGTTTGACCCATGAATGAGCTGTTTGAGCTGTGAATGAGCTAGTATGCGTTTGTTAATGTTTCACAATTTGTTTACAACATACAGTACACTAACATACACTGATGCTTACAACATACACTGACAGGTAGACTGCACTTACACACTTGATAACTTACACTACACATGTATTGGTGTACACACACACACACACACACACACACACACATACATACATGCATACTGTGTGGACTGAACTGCACTTGTATAGCAGTCCAGTAAACACAGTATGCAAAGTGCTTTATCCAAATTTGTATCACAATTTGTTTGCACAGAATCACAATCCAGTTTGCACAGTATCCAAAGCGCTTTATAATGAAGGCCTCTCATTCACCCATTCACACACATGCACATACACCAATGGCGGCACCTGCCATGCAAGGTGCTAGCCTGCTCATTGGAAGCAATTTGGGGTTCAGTGTCTTGCCCAAGGACACTTCAACATGTCAGGAGGAGCCGGGATTCGAACCACCGACCCTACAATCATTGGACGACCCACTCTATCTCCTGAGCTACAGCCGCCCACTGTACACTCAGTACAGTAATATTCAAGGAATTTAGATGCATAAGTCACCCCCCAACATACACACACAATTAGCACACACACATGACATTCACACAGACCCTACGGCCAAACACAAGGTAAACCTGAGAAGGGTGAGGTACCCTGGGAGAGCTCAAACACACAAACTCACGCTAAGCTTCACAGAGCACAGAGACTACAGAGACCGCAACCTCACTCATAACAGGAACACACACACGCACATATGCACGTACACATGCACACACACACACACAATTGGAACACAGGGCAAAGAGAGGGAGCTGTGCTGAAACACAAAGACTAGAGAAAATAAACAGGAGCAGGGCCAAGCTGCTCAGATCAACCATCCAGACCCGACACTCTTCCCTCCATTGTCTTTCTGAGGTAGAAGGGCAGGATGGTGAGAGAGAGCGGGAGAAGCTAAGGGCTCATCATGAACAGAACCAGTAGTTTTGAAGTATGTTTATACACCGCTACCAGTGCAGTGAGCTAATCTAAACCAAAGGGCATTTTTCCTATCACACAGTGTGTGGATAGTCACTAAAGGTTCCCATTGTTGTAATCTTTCTCCTCTTCAGAAACCTAACATCAACAGTTATTCAGATGACGGCTTCAAACCTGATTTCATCAAAGGAAACATTGAGTTCAAGGACATCCATTTTACATACCCCTCGCGGCCTGACGTCAAAGTAGGTCCGCCTCTCTTGACATGCTGCTTGTAGAAATTGTTTTACTGAATGGCTGTTACTGGTATGACTGTTCACTGCATGACTAGCTGTGGTTAACCCTATCAAACACACACACACAAACACACACACACACACACACACACACACACAGTTGTCTTACATGGTATCTTCTTAAACGCTGAGTTGCACATGAACTTCTGGAACAGTTCAAATATCCCATTTCCCTGTCTGGTGTCACTCTCCTGTCTCCCCTCTGTAGGTGCTGAATGGCATGTCTCTTAGCGTGCGCAGCGGTCAGACCATAGCCCTGGTGGGCAGCAGTGGCTGTGGGAAAAGCACCACAGTTCAGCTGCTACAGCGATTCTACGACCCGCAAGAGGGATCGGTGAGTAGCGGGGAAAGCCGTCGCACGCCGTCGACATGTTCATAGACAGACGCCGCCGCTGCTCGGCCGCCTTCACCCTGCGCCCGCTTCTGCGTCGCCTCCGCGTGAGCATGGTTTCGTCCCCCGTGTAGGTGAGCGTGGACGGCCATGACGTGCGCTCCCTGAACGTGAGCTACCTGAGGGGGATGATCGGCGTGGTGAGCCAGGAGCCCATCCTGTTCGCCACCACCATCGGCGAGAACATCAGGTACGGACGACTGGACGTCACGCAGCAGGAGATCGAGAAGGCCACGCAAGAGGCTAACGCCTACGACTTCATCATGAACCTGCCTGACGTACGTACTGGAAGAGTGTGTGTGTGTGTGTGTGTGTGTGTGTGTGTGTGTGTGTGTGTTTTGTGTCTTTGTGGGTGTTTGTGAGAGAACTGTATTTTTCAAGAGGATGTGTAAGCTATAAATAGTTGAAGATGATGATGATGTCATTTTTGGGGTTTGGTATATTTGTTTGTGCCTCTGGATCACCCCTTTGTTTCCAGTTCTCTGGAGGTTAGACATGCCTGTAAGCTTACAATTAAAACAAGAAAGTACATTTCCTGAAGAAAATGTGAGGTAGGATAGCTGTCACAGCCGGATGTGTCAACTACAGCGAGTTCTTCTACAGTATAACTATAAATATAAAAACTGCTATAAACTACTATAAATACTACTGCTACTACTACTATAACTACTGTACTAATACAACTACTGATAGTACTACTATAACTACTAACTACTATGAATTTAAAAACTTCTATAAATTACTATAAATCCTACTGCTAGTTCTACTATAACTAATATAACTACTTCTAGTAATACAGTACTACAACTACCAACATGTACAGTTGTTGAATTAAATTTTAATTCTCAGCATACTGTATGACCTAGCCATACTTTATCTATACAGGTCTTTTATGAATGAACTATATTTAAATTGTAATAGTTAAATAATTGGATGATGCATTGAGCAAGACTTCACTTCCGGTTTACGCGGCATTGGATTGACCTTGAGTGGCGGCCATGTTAAATTGTGGCCATTGACCCTTAGAGAGCTTGCATAGTAGAATGTCAAAGGGATGATGCATTTAACAATTATACTTCACTTTCTGTCTAGTAATAGTAGTAGTAGTAGTAGTAGTAGTAGTAGTAGTAGTAGTAGTAGTAGTAGTAGTAGTAGTAGTACAGTACTGGTAGTAGTAGAAAGAGAGA
>NC_140241.1:7090204-7192704 GCF_949987555.1 Borostomias antarcticus | reverse complement strand
TCTATCTATCTCCTTGTCTCTCTCTCCTTCTCTCTTTCTTCCTATTCCTCCTTCTCTCTCTCTCTCTCTCTCTCCTCTCTCTCTCTCTCTGTTCTACAGGAACTCCCAGAAAAAGGCCCATATCTATGGTATTACTTTCTCCTTCTCTCAGGCCACGATCTACTTTGCCTATGCTGGTTGTTTTCGCTTCGGTGCCTGGCTCATTGAGGTCCAAAGGATGGACTTCGAAGGAGTCTTCCTGTGAGTAGCCCCCTCTGACTGGTCAGTTCAGGATAAGAAAGATCAAGGACACTGGGAGAGAGTACAGTACAGTATATGTTAGGTGTGTGTGAGTGTGTGTGTGTGTGTGTGTACAGTACAGGACAGTGAAATATACACAGGCATATCCAGACTTGACAAGAATGTGAGACAGGAGGTAAAGGTCGCCTCAGTAATAGTTAATGATTACTTCTCTCTGAAGCATGTCAGAGGTGAGAGAGGATTGATCGACTCATTACCCATAGCAACAGGGGTCTGATGGCCATGGCAACATTGACATGTGCCAGCTGACAGGTGACCCAGGGGTGTTATTGAACAGAAACAAATAAAGAGTCAGCTTGCCATTTTAAATAACTAATAACAGGGGTATCCTGTACACTTCCTATTATGAAATACAACACTAGATTTCATTATAATTTTGATGTAGTATACAGTTCACGGCTGGGAGGTTCTGTGTATACTAAATGGTAAATGGACTGCACTTACTGCGCTTTACAATGGCCTCTCATTCACCCATTCACACTCACATTCACACACCAATGGCGGCACAAGGTGCTAGCCTGCTTATAGGGAGCCCTATACTTTGCATCTCTGGGTGAGAGGTGTGCACAACGAGTTTTATGATGATGACATTGTGTTAGATAACATTAGGGGCAGCTGTCAGAGGGATCAGGGCCGTGTGATAGTAGTGGATTTGAATTTGAATTTGAAAATCACTCTAGCGGGCGAACCCTGCATACTATATTTTATAAAAGCAACCGCAGAAAATGTTATTTTTAGATTAATTTTTTTAATTTAATTTTTAGTTTCTCTCTTTCTCTCCATTTCTCTGTCTTTCAGGGTGATCTCAGCTGTGATTTATGGGGCCATGGCCGTAGGAGAGGCCAACTCTTTCACTCCCAACTATGCCAAGGCCAAGATCTCAGCTGCCCACCTCATGGCACTCATCAACAGGAAACCTGTCATTGACAATAACTCAGAAGAGGGAGACACCCCGGTACGCTAAACGTGTCACACACACACGCACACACGCACACACCGTCTCAAAGATATATACGTATGATTACAAAGAAACTCTCACGCTCGCTCTCTCTCCTCTCCACCTCTCTCTGTTCTCTCATATTTTTCTCATATTTAACATTTGCCCCGCCCACTTCCCCCTCTCTGCAGGACCACTTTGATGGTAACGTGTGTTTCCGGGGGGTGAGGTTCAACTACCCCTCCCGCCCAGAGGTGACTGTCCTGCAGGGCCTGGCTCTGAAGGTCAGCAAGGGTCAGACGCTCGCCCTGGTGGGGAGTAGTGGCTGTGGCAAGAGCACCACCATACAACTCCTGGAGAGGTTCTATGATCCTCTAGAGGGGACAGTGGTGAGTACACACACACACACACACACACACACCGTTTCAGCTTTGTTTTTATGTAGTGGTATTGGTAGGGATCTAGTGGATGGCAAATTATATGATGCATTTCCAGTGTTTTTTAGACGCATCATTACTGGGCCTCAGTTGCTGAACATTATTGCTGGGCCTCAGAAGCTACTGATTAACTGACCAAGAGGTTGACACTGCAGGCCCTATTATAACCTCTACTCTACTGTTCTGAGGGGAGATAGACCTTTGAGTTTACAGGTCCGTTTGAGGAGTGAGCGTGTGTCTGCGTGGGTGTCCACTAGGTTATTGTCCTGTTCATCTGAAGGCCTTATTATCATAATAAAACTCACGCAACAGACAGTCCTGTGGGAGAGGAGAGAGTTTGGATGGATGACAATTTGAATGTTTCTGGTATCATCAAACAGTCACCCAATGTTGAATTATGCCAATTCATATGACTCCCTTCTACCTCCCCCTCTCTCTCTTCCCCTTGCCGTAACTCTCCTCTTCATTCTAATCTGCTCCGGTCAGATGCTGGATAAGAGTGACGTGAAGCAGCTGAACATTCAGTGGCTGAGAGCCCAGATGGGCATCGTATCCCAGGAGCCTGTGCTGTTCGACTGTAGTCTGGCTGAGAACATTGCCTATGGAGACAACAGTCGCACGGTGACCATGGAGGAGATACAGGACGCTGCTAAAGCAGCCAACATACACAGCTTCATAGACGGCCTGCCACAGGTACTGTTTTAATACTAGAGGAATACTACTACTCTACTAATAATTACTAGCATTAATATTAATTCACTACTACACAAACCGTACTGCTGTGACCACTTCATAGTGTTTGGTTCAGTACGGAAGCATTTCTCTGATTGTTTGCAGGATGAGTTAACCGTAGATCATCATCAAGGCCTGTAAACTGATAGTGGGATCAGCTTTCCTCTTACGCTGTTCCCTCTACTGTGTCAAACGCTGCACTCAGGTCTAGGAGGACAAGGACAGAGAGCTTTTTCGAATCTGCATTTATTCTGAGGTCGTTAACAACCTTGACCAGCGCTGTGTTCTGATGCTGCCGAAAACCTGACTGAAAAGTGTCCAAGATACAATTTGCAACTAGGATAATTATTATTATTTATTTTTTTTCTAGAATTTTACTTAAGAAGGGGAGGTTGGAGATAGGTAAAATTACTGAGGACTGAGGAGTCCATGTTGTTTTTCTTCAAGATGGGTTTTACCAGGGCAGTTTTAAGTGCTGTTGGAAAGATGCCTGTACTGAAGGAACAATTTACAATAGCTTAAGTGTCCCCGGATACAGAGTCGAAAATAGTCTTGAAGAACTTGGTTGGAATAGGGTCAAGGGGGCAGGTTGATGACTTAAGTTGAGACACCACTTTGCTCAGTATCTCTGTCAACTGGAGTAAACAGGTTCATAACTCTGCTCTGCGGGGGAAGAACCATCAATCAAAACATTTGGTCTCGACTGGGTGATATTCATCCTAATGTCAGTTATCTTGTCTGTAAAATATGCTACAAATTCCTCGCACTTTGAAGTAGGGGACATGTTGATAAGTGTATAGGGGGCGGGAATTTAAGAGGTTATCAATCGTTAAAAAGAGCGCCCTGGAATTGTTTTGATTTCTAGAGATCCCTTTTGAGAAGTGATCTCTTCTAGCATTTCTTATGGACTTGTTAAAAGAGTGAAGGTGTTCTTGGAGAATATTGCAGTGGACCTGTAGCTGGTCTCCTCAGCTCAGCTCTCCTACATGTTAATCATTTCTCTCCTCGTTCCTCCATGGAGCCTTTTGCTTAGTTACGACCTTTTTCAGTTTTATCGGTGCTATAGAGTCAAGGGCTGCACCCAGTGTGTCATTAAAAATAGTTACTAAGTCGTTAAAACGTGGAGGCCACACTCCTGGGATCATTGCACTTGTATTCATCATTTGTATTCATCATTATTTTAAAATGGTCAAGTCATGGTTATTCAAGCATTGTACAATGTGAATGTGGGAATTCACCTCTCTCTCTTATCTCTCTCACCCTGGACTTTCTGAATGTGAGCTCACTCTTGACTTTCTCTCCTTCACTCTCTGTACTGCACCCCTCTCCCTCCATCGCTCCGTTCGTAGAAGTATGACACTCAGGCGGGTGACAAGGGCACCCAGCTGTCCGGCGGTCAGAAGCAGCGTGTAGCCATCGCCAGGGCGATCCTCCGCAACCCCAAACTACTGTTGCTGGACGAGGCTACCTCCGCCCTCGACACCGAGAGCGAGAGGGTGAGTGTGTGTGTGTGTGTGTGTGTGTGTGCTTCCGTTACGTTCTCTTTCAGGCCCGTAGCCAGCCTTGTGGAAGGGGGGGTTCATTTTTATGAAAAAGCGGACCTTATCGCATTTTTCTCGAAGGTCCCGTTGCTCAGCAAGTTGTTGACGGGGACTGGGGGGGGGGCGCTGACAGATTATTTTGATGGGTGTGCGAGTTGTTGACGGGGGAGGCGGGTGCGAACGGTCTATTTAGATTCGCGGACGATTTGTCGACGGGGGGGGTGGGGGTGCGGACCTTTGTTCTTAAATTCGTGACCTTTGGTCGTGGGGGGGGGTTTGTTCGATCCACCCGATCCCCTCCCCCCCCCCCCTGGCTACGGGCCTGTCTTTCTACCCTGTGGTGAAAGCTGTGAGCTGCGTGTGAAGCTGTACCCGTGCGCTGCTCTGACGCGCCGCCGTCTCACGTCCCCCCGTCTCGGGTGCAGGTGGTGCAGGACGCTCTGGACCAGGCGCGGCAGGGCAGGACGTGCATCGTCGTGGCCCATCGCCTGTCCACCATCCAGAACGCTGACCGCATCGCCGTCTTCCAGGGAGGAGTGGTGGTGGAGCAGGGGACGCATCAACAGCTGCTGGCCAAGAAGGAAGTCTACTACACACTGGTCACCACACAGCTGGGCTATGGGAAAGAGTGAGGGAGGAGGGAGGAGGGAGGAGGGAGAGAGAGAAAGAGGGGGGGGCAATGCGTCTCAGCACAGGCCACCACCACCAGGGATTGTGTCCTTGTCCTGGTTTAATGGCGCCATCTAGGGTGTAGATCTAGGTGTCGTTCTCACTGTACTCTGAAAAAATAATGTTTTTGTTAAGTTTTATGTTGGAAGGGTTGTTTTGTCCGAGTGGATCGTGTACAGTCGCCCCAATCTGTGCTTCTGACCCCTGCTGGCGTATGAGCGATCTGTTATGTACACAGATTGGGCCAGAAGTGGAAGATAGAGGACTAGGAGGGGATAGAAATGGAATTGTTGGAGCTGCTGGAACCCTAGTGTCTATTATTCATTTCCATTACTTCGTAACCAAAGTACCAATGTGCCACATTGCTGTATCACAGGATAAAATGTACTGTATGACGGAATCTGACTCTGGGATCTCAGAAATCAGGTTATTATATTGATTAATGTTTTAAGACATGTTTTGATAATTGTATTAATCGTACTTGTTTTGAGATTAAGTTCATTCAGCTCTGTATGTATTCATGTTACTGGTAGTGCCTGTGGTATCTTCAGTAAAGGGACCAAACAGTGCTTGCCTGACTGCTGTACTTGCATGTGCAAGCTTGTTTGAGCCTCTCAAGCACTCTTTGCCAAAGAATCAAGTTATGTTTTGTACAACTGCACTGAAATAACTAACATCTGCTTAGGCCCCATGTACAACTTCTATGTTTGTACGCACATATTAAAAAATATTTTTTATTCAGTTACTGAACTGTCCCCTCAACCTGATTCTGCCATATCCATGGTTTACACAACAGAAGTGACACAAAATCACAAGACTGTACAAGGTGATTATACATTTTATTTGTGCCATTTTAAATCACACTCAACAATGCTCAGATTCACTTCACACTTGTTTGTCATTAGATAAATACACAGTTTGTTCAAGTAGCCTACAGTATAGTTATCCTGTAGTATACATTGATTTCAATATTTCAGGCATAAGACTTTATTTTTCCCTTTGGCTGATTGAACCAAGGGCGGTTCTATTAATCCAGAAGAAAAAGTACAAAAATCTCAAATGGATCTGGATGCTATAGCCTACATTAACAGGTGAATCAAATCTGATCGTGTTCCTTTAGGCTGCAGCTTGTTCTTACATATTCACAGTCAAATATTATTACATCCATTGGGATCAGTGAGAAGGCTTGAGGGAGACATGCGTATTCAAGTTAAAAGGAGGCTGTACGATTATGGGATAGATTATTGCAGTTTTTCAACAGCATTCAGGAAAATTAAACATGACAGACAAGAATCTTGAGGCAGGGCATTTTGCATATTCTACTACTATGCATATTGCATATTGTATACTACTAAAACAGGCTGGGTTGCTGGGTTCACATTTTTACACTTCTGTTCAAATTATAGTACAAAAAAAGATTTGTACTCTGGTGACTAATGTTGAACTGAATAGGCCCCTTGGATAATGCCCAAACACGGCAGGTAAGGCCCTACAATCAATTGATCAAAGCCAATCAAGGTCAAGCCCTAATTGGTTGCCATTAAAAAAAATCTAAAAAATGCCAGACGGTATTATCCTACCGTCAATTTATTGTGTCTGGTCAAGTATGAGATAAAAACAGATTAAAACATGTTATATCTCTGTCTAATCAACCTTCCTCCCAATCTAAGGCCTTATCAGGAAGCCTCTACTAAAGAGTCCAATAGCTACAAGTGCTACACTCTTATCCAAACAGCAATCCTGTCTGTCTCCATAGCGAAGGCAACTAGTACAGCACTACAGAACACCATATCAGGTGTGTTTGCAGCAGCTATGGTCCAAGAGTTAATGCTGTTCAAAGAGTTAATGCTGTTAAGTCTATACAAAACACAATCTAAAGAAACAATCATTCAAGGAAAAAATCGACATTTCCAAAACAGGGTGTCCCCCAAAAACACTAAAGAAAATCACAATAAATCATCAAACAATCAACCCTTCCAGTCAAAATCAACTATCCATTACAGTTACAGGATATGGAAACAGTGTTTCAAAAACAAGTTATGTGTAATAATTAACAGCTACATTGATAGTGTGCCTTTGCATTGTTGTGTGCAGAATACAAACATGCCTAATATAGCCAAGGTAGTACTAGCGGTCAGCTAATAAGTGTCTACATGTAGACATGTATGTAGGTAGGTAGGGAGGTAAGTAAGACTAAGGGTTGAAAGAGCTTAGAGGTGTAGCTGAGAAGAGACGATCTGGAGTGGTTCCTGGTTTTGGGCGGCTGTTACAGCCGGGAGGTGGTGGTCAGTTGTAGCATCTGGTGCATGGAGGTACACAGGTCCTGGAACAGCCACTCAGCGTTCGTCTCTGGGTCGGACTTCCACGCCGTACAGGAAGCCACAATTCTAAAGAAACGGGTAGAGATCCAACACCACAAGGACTTTAAGAGCATCGCCACTTAGTGACATCAAAAAACAACTCTTCATCCTGAAACCAAATATAACATACATATTTAAAAGATATATATATACACACACACATTTTGTAAGGTTGCAGATGCCATCATACTTTGATGCACGGTGTAATAGGTTTGCTGTATAGAACATTCAAAAATGTCCGTTGCACAAATGTAAACACTGTGAGCACACTAGACTGCTGCAACTCAAATTCTACATGTTGCTATTACCAAAGGGCACACAGTCCAGTTTTGATGATGAGACTGTGCGTGTGCATGATAGCTCACCTGTCATCTCGGATCCGATAGAAGAAGCCGTATCCATGGTGCACCATAGGAGCCACAGCCCCCATAACTGTGGTGTAGCCAACCAGGCTAGTGGACAGCACAAAGTTACCGCCACCCCCACTGTAGAGACAGACACGCACGCACACAAACACACAATTATAAATACTTAAACTCACACACCTGACACCTGAGCAGTCGTGGCTCTTACCTCTTTGCATAGAGAGGATCAGTGAAGAGACTGGGCATGGGAAGTCCCTCTTCCTTGGCGATCAGGTACAGGCCTAGGAGATGCCTGTCAAAACCTGAGACAAAGACATACGCTTTGATCTGAAGAACATGTAGGACAGTATAGCGACGTTTCAGATAATGAACTCGCAGACAATGACCTTTTCCGTCCTGGGCCTCTGCCATCAGTTGGTTGTGCTTGTTGAAGGCCAGCTGCAGGACTGTCCTCTTGGCATCGTCCTGAGAGAACAACAATGTTAAACTCAACTGATGTATTTCAGACGGAGAATCTAGAACAGGTCAGTTATGTTATGTCAAATTCATTCATTTAAGGCCAGTTACGCCCATGTTGTACACACTTTCTCTTTCTCTCCTTCTTTGTCTCTCTTGCGCGCGCACGCACGCACGCACGCACACACACACTTACCGTGACAGTGGGGTCGAGCATGGCCTTGCACCAGTGTAGTGCCTCCAGGGTACAGGGACGCATGGTCTCAGTCCTGCCATGGTAGAACCTTCGAGTCATCGCTGTCTCATAACAACTGCCTGGCCTGAGAAAGAGGGTGGAGGAGAGAAGAGAGGGAGGATACTTATCATTTTGGAGAGGTATTGTTTAGAGAAGGATTGGATGGGCAGATAGACACACCTTACCTGCCATGCAGCCTGTAGAAGGCTAGCTGCAGGGCCATCTGCACAAAGGTGTCTGGGTGGAGATTCCTCTGCTTGATGGCTGCTTTTCCAAACGAGGTGAAGGCATAACAAACCAACTGCAAGTCACTCGTCTGTCAGACCAGAAAACACACAGACCCACAGGTCAGAAGACAGTGTGACTATGTGTGAATTGTGTGTGTGTGTGTGTGTGTGTGTGTGTGTGTGTGTACAGCCCCCTTACAATAAGTGAGATAACTGACCTTATTTCAAAACATCATGTGGTTAGCTTTATTTGTTACATACTACATCATACAGGTGCAACAAGTAGTGAAATGTTCTTATGTTAGCTTATATATTGTGCACACACTAAGCAATATAGAGAGGTAAAATATATATATATATAAAGAGAAACAATGTTATGTATGGAGATACAAGATACAAAGTATATACATAAATACATGAAGGGATGAGATGCTGGGGGAATAGGTGAGGTTGTGCAGTTGGGCGGAGCTAATTTGACGGCGAATGACTGGAGTGGTCCGCGCCATCTTGGTTAGGACTAAGGTCTAAGGTCAGGGGGGTTCAGAGGTGAAAACAGGACTGTGGTGCTCTGCTGTGAGACAACATGGTAAAGTTAGATGTGGTGATATGTATTCTGGTGTGGTGCGTTCATGACTCACAGTCTCCAGGTATTGTTGTTTAGCATGGTTGATGTCACTCCTGACTCGGTCATCCACAATAAACACCAGCTCCTCAGGAACGGGCATAGACCTCACCAACTCTGAGCCCTACACAAACAAACATACAGCCAATGAGTTCTACGGTAAGCACTCCCAAAACCAAAGATAACGTACATTATAAATATTTACCTTCCACTTGCCACCTGTAGCTTTGAGCTGCTGGTCCACATAATAAGACTGGTTCACGAGCACCATGGCGTCAAATGGAGAATGCTGAAACACACAGAAAGAGCAGAAGTTAAACTTAAAGGATAGGTTCACTATGTTGGACTTCATGGCCTATTCTAGTCTTGTAGTCAGTCTTACAAGAACCTGACACGTAGAGAATATCATTTCCCTGATCACCTCAGTCTTGAGACAGCTACAGTTGTTCGGCAGGCACACACTCGGCTACAATTGAAATCAATGACCAGTAGGGCTGTCAACTGAGCTCACCTGACTACCCAGGGCCCCAGTAGCGAGAAAGCCCTTGAAAATCCTGCAGTTTGTTAGGATTACAGGGCTGCCAAGTGTCATGCATTGGGCGGTGGGGAAGGAGGGGGTGTAATGTTATACAATTTCATTTCATGTTTCATTATCTTATTTGGTCAGATTTTTATCCGGGTTAAGGGTCATTATTTGTGTCAGGTCTGTCACTGGCGTTTCATATTTGTAATGGGCAATGCGAGAAAGGTTATTTAATTTGTTTAGCACATTACATACACATTCCTACATAGAATAGGTGGGCAGAACAGCAGGGGAATGGGAGATGTGTGGATTCAGCCTGCAATAATCGCGGGCAATAAACATAAACAAATTGGCAATAAACAAATTGGCAATAAACCTCGTCATTCGTTGTCACACTGCCAAATCAGTGGCGAGACTGGTGACGCAAATTAATCTGATTCGGGTCGAGAGATTCTCTCAGCAACAATCAGATTCGATCCAGACTATTTTGCAAGAGCACCGTCGCTGCGTCCGTGGCTGGCTCCGCCCAAGACGACTGTGATTGGTTTTACAATTACCATTATTGCAGAATGGTAATATGTCCAGCCAGACCCGTCTCCGGCACAGCGTAAACGAAGTGTGGAGATAGTCTCGCATAGCCAGACCTACATCAAAACTTAATTTGGGAGCATGTTATTATGTGGAACAATCGATTAGCCTGGCATCGATTGATTTGTTTTCAGCACCAAGGTGGTGGACAGCTCCGGTTAGTTCGCTTCTTAACAGCCTTCTTTAGCGCTGTCTTAAGAACGGCACTAAGAACGCGTCTGAGAAACACTACTAACTTAAGGCTCCGTCTTATCTGACCTCTTCTTTGGAGAGATCTTAACTCCTTAAAAACTATCTTAACTGGGAAACGCACCAAATGTATTTTGGCATAATTAGAAGATGGGCGGGACTTGGGAGGTGACACACTGCTTTGCAGTAGCCTACTAAACTAATCTACGTTTTGAAGATCGATTATGCATTTTTTCCCCAAAGTCAAAGTATTTATTTGACATCCCTAATGACCAGTGAGACGTAACCCATCACCCTCACCACCCCCCACCCCCCCCCACACACACTTACGTCACAGTTAGATCCAAAGGTCCCATTAGAGAAGGAGATGAAGTTGTAGGATTTGTCTCCCCAGCGGATGGTGGGGTCACCTGTTAGGGCCTCCAGGGTCAACTGGGTTTGGAGTTCAGAGGTCACACAATAGGATACAACACATGCTGATTTCTCTCCAACTGACACATAATTTTACGTGTGCTTGTTTGTGTATGGTCTGTACCTGTGTATAGTCATCTGCAGTGGCATATGGTTTCGAGTCATCAAGGGAAATCACAAACAGGCTGCTCTGGATGGTCTCCAGGATGGTCTTATTAACTGGGTTTAAACCCATCAGATGCTCCCTGGTCTGCAGAGAGACAGGGGGGGGGGGGGGGTGTTAAGAGGTGGGGAGGTGTGGTAGTGATTTTCATCCTCCATAGAAACTTCCATGCAGCATTACCTTGGCCCATCGTGTTCTCTCTTCAGAGGTGAGGGCAGCGACTCCATGTCCCTCTGGCTCTCCCTCACAACACTGCTTCACATAGCTCAACTGCCTGTACACACACACACACACACACACAAACACACACACACACACACACACACACACACACAGAGCAGGGTTTGACATTGGACAGTATTACATATGAACACTTAGAACAGAAACACAGATGTGACGAGTACCTGAGCAGCTCTGGGGGAGTGAGGATTTGTCCCTCGTAGAGCGCGTCAAAAGAAAAGATCCGGCCACGACACATCACCACCACATGGGAGGGGCAGGTACCCTCATTCTCTATAACACACACCATGGAAAAAAGATGAAACCATTCAGAAGCAGATTGTATGAGATTATTTGAGAGAGAGAGAGAGAGAGAGAGAGAGAGAGAGAGAGAGAGAGAGAGAGAGACACTCCCTTACCAGTCTTAAAGTAATTGTGGATGGTATCCTTGGTTACTCCGGGAACTTTGCAGGTACAGAACAGCATTCTGAACTGGTCCATATCAAACGGGACACTACCAGATTTATGTGGCGCCAAACTCTCCCTAAAACACAGAAGTAACTGAGTGTTTGAAATCCACTGATCCACTTGGAACCTTCCAGTTACTACAGTAGCTACTTCTCTAACATTTAGGCTAGAGCCTCTCTCCAAGCCTTGCCTGGAGGCCATGCCTTACAATGATAAAACGGTGTGTGTGTGTGTGTGTGTGTGTGTGTGTGTGTGTGTGTGTGTGGCGGGAGGGGGGGGGGGGGGTCTTACGTGCGCATCATGTCCCAGTATTGTAGTATATGCCACATGCCGATACTGGTCCTGGGTAGCTGTGTTCCCTCTTTGGGGGGCCAACAGTGCTCCAGGTAGGGTGCCGGACCTCCAAAGTTTACATTCAGCTGGGAGGGAATCCTGACTTCCAGATATGCTGTATCAAACCACCACTCCTCCAACTGGGGGGATCAAACACATTTGAATCATTTATTTATGTACAATAAAAGAAATACAGAGGACATAAACACCAACAGTGTCGTCAGACATTAGGAGTCAGTCAGTTACATGTGCCTAAATGGCGATCACATTGTTACATACAGTACACACAAGATGATGACAATGACAGGTCAAAAGGACACAGTAGCTACTTCAACCAAGCCTAGAATGCCTGTTGAGCCGAACGCCACGCAACGCAAAATGCGCCCCCCTCTTATGTAGAACGCAAAATGCCCTAATAATAATTGCGATTAATAATTGCGATTAATATTTCAAAGTAATAGCTTTAGCTCTGCACAGTTTGCATATGACCTGCTGGGCTTGAGCGACCATCTTTTTCGTAACCACTCAGCGGGAACGCATGTGATTGGTCAGACAGCATAAGCACCTGTGATTCGTCCGTGTAGTCCTAGCACACTCAATTCAAAGCAAAATTAATAATCAATTTAATTGCGGCCTTTTGCGATTAGTAAATCGCGGAGGTCATAATCGCGATTTCGATTAATTCACGATTAATTGTGCAGCCCTAACCGACACTCCCCATTCAGCCTGACAGAACACCTCAAGAAAGAAGTGTGCCAAGCTTGTAACTTCTTTCCTAAGATGCCTTGAAGCTGTAATCACTGCCAAAGGTGTGATTGGCTAAGGGTGTGAACATATATGTACGGGGGTGAGGCTCGCATAGGGCACCAAATGTGCTAGGACCCGCACTGCAGACAAACACAGTCATTAAAGCCATGTGTTTTGTAATTGTGTCAATGCTCTTATAGAAGTCTCCATCTGTGAAACATGTGAGTGTTGAGAGTGAGTACCCAGTTCCTCTTGGTCCTGGCTCTGTGCAGTAGCTTCTGGTGCAGCTCCTTGCCAATGCCTTCTCCAAACTTCCTCACAATACCAGCTGTAGCCTGGTACTCCTCTTCTGATGCAAATGGACGAACTGAAGGATAAATTCACAAACCAAGTTGAATGTAAACAGAAACATTACTTAGGCATAGTAGTAGTACAAACTTTATTAAAGACAGCTCGGAGGTCCATTATATATATATATATATACATATATATATATATATATATATATATATATATACTCTCATATGACATAAGCATACCATATACACACAGACAACAAAACAATCAGAAAAATTCATCTAACCTGCGTCAAGGTATTTAACAAGGCTGCCTTCCAGGGTCGGGACAGGCAGAGGAGGGAGGCTGCTCTGGTACTGAAACGTCCGCTCAGCAGGGGACTCGGACACCCGGTTGGCCATTTCTTCTGCTCGAGCTGGAGCAAGGACAAAAGCAGGGTCGATCACACCAGTATACCAGTTGTCAAAGTAGTCATTAGGTCTATGGGTATATATTGCTCCTTCTCGAATCGAGGTAGTTGGAAAACCTTCCGTCTTTGGATCTACCAGCTAGAAGCGAGAATTATTCTGGCGGATCAGCAATTCTGTCGGGCAGCGCTAATCTCTCAATCACCGATTGGAAATAGTCCGTAGCATAGAGATAAACAAAGCTGCATCCACCCCCGAGACAAATGCAGTCTACTAGTTGCAGTGACGTTTTTGTTTGTTTCTTAACTTCAGAATGTAACGAGGTCGACCTACATTCTGGAGTAGAGAAACAAAAAACTAGCTAACGCGTTAGCAAATAGCATACAAAACAATAGGAGAAACCGTTATATTTCAGTTTTCTCGACTGAAGATATCTCAGTGTAGCCTACCAGGTGGTGTTGTATTATCTAGATAGTTGCACGACATAGACGGATACTTACATGTACACCCCGAAGCGCTAGTCATTGCCTCCAATGTTGGTATACACTAGCCTACTTCTCATCACCTTTCCCCTAGTTCGGGACATACGACACTACGCATGCGTAATGACCTGACCTGACTGCAGCGAGGCAGTAGACAAGATATATTTGCGTCCGAAATCGCTTTCAGAAAAATCGCTTTGCTTAACCCCGGTTGTAGTAGCAATTCGTTTCGAAACGGGATCCATCGTATTTTACTGCCAATATAAATACCCTCCATTTAATACATGATAAAACACCCAATAATATTATCTAAATCTAGGCTAGATGCTTTATCCCAGAGCCCGAGGAGAAATGGACTTATTGGCTGCTGCACAAAATACTTATGTTAAATGTTTATTCCAGAGCTTTGTATAAACACTGTAAAAACAGACCAGTTATACAACATTCCAGTTACGATGAACAACAAATCTTTTATTATTGTTCACTCATCCTGTCCAAAAGAGCAAATTTCCACTGCACTTCAACTGGGTTTCTACTGACATCTACCTCTACCCCTTCCTCTCCCTTTACTTGCGATTCTCTCCTCTTCCTGTATATCAAAGCCAGAGTCATGCTCGCTCAGCATCCCTTGTGAATCCTCCTCGTGCTCTTCAGGATAAGCAGGCAGCCTGACCTCCCAGTACAACTCTGTCCAAAACGTAATGTGGTGCCGAGAGAACTTGAGGAGGCAGGTCCACAATTTTGGTACTCAGCCATTTCACAACACTCATAACTAGAATGGCAACAACGGGAAGCACTCAAATGAGGCCCCATTTGGGAATATACCTAATAGATTAATTTAAATATAATATATACATACATGCATATACATAGTGTATAGATATGTATACTAACATTCAAATATACTTAGGCTACATTCATATGCACACATCCACAACATTCAGGAGTTCTCAGGCACTGTTAAAGAGTCTGATGGCCGCTGGCATGAACCTGCACCTGGGTGGGATGAAACTGTGGATCCTGTGGATGAAGGTGCTCCCCATCTGCCACAGCTCACCAGAGTCAATGGGAGGGGTTGTCCAGAATGGATTTCAGTTTGTCCCTCATCCTCCTCTCCATCACAGACTCCAGGCTGTCCAGTTGTTGCTCCACAAGAGAGCTGACCCTCCTCACCAGCTTGTTTGTCTCCCCAGACCTGGTGTTGCCTCCCCAGCAGACCATGGCAAAATACAGTGTGCTGGCTACCACAGACTGGTAGAACATCCGCAGCAGCCTGCTACACACATCACAGGACCTGAGCCTCCTGAGGAAGAACAGTCTGCTCTGTCCTTTCATATAGAGGGCCTCAGTGTTGTCCATCCAGTCCAGTTTGTTGTTCAGGTGCACTCCCAGGAACTTTTAGGAGTCCACCATCTCAATGTCCTCCCCCTGGATGGTAATGGGGTTTGGGGGCCTCTTGTTCCTTCTGAAGTCCACCACTAGCTCCTTGGTCTTGCTGATGTTGAGTTGGAGCTGGTTCTCCTTAGACCATTCAACAAATCTCCTGACCACGTCCCTGTACTACTCCTCGTTGTTTGCCCTGATGCAGCCCGCGATAGAGGAGTCCAAGAACTTCTGGAGGTTGCGCGCTCCAGAGTTATGGCTGAAGTTGGAGGTGTAGAGGGTGAACAGGAAAGGTGACAGAAGCGGTGCCTGTGTTGCTTATCACCACATCAGACAGGCAGCCCTGCAGTCAGACATACTGTGGCCTGCCAGTGAGGTAGTCCGTAATCCAGGCCACCATGTCGTGGTCTACCTGCATGGGTAGGAGCTTTTCTGTGAGCCGGAGGGGCAGGATGGTGTTGAATGCACTGGAAAAGTCAAAGAACATGACTCTTACAGAACGTCCTTTCCTCTCCAGGTGAGAGTAGGCTCTGTGGAGGAGGTAGGTAGATGATGGCATCATCCATGCTGATTCGGGCCTGGTACGCAAACTGCAGGGGGTCCAGGAAGTCCCTCACCATGGGCCTCAGGTGCTGCAGAACCAGTCTCTTGAATGCCATCATGACATGAGACGTCAGTGTCATTGGCCTATTGTCATTGACGATGCTGGACTTGCTTTTATGGGCACCGGAACGATGCAGGTCTTCCACAGCACTGGCACCTTCTTTAGCCTCAGGCAGTGGTTGAATAGGTGTTGGAACATGCCAGCTCTGTCCCGCACACTCCTTCAGCACCCTGGGGCTAATTCCGTCTGGGCCAGAGGCCTTGTTGATCTGTAGCCTTTGAAGTTCACGCATGGTGGAGACTAGCATTATGGAAAGTATAACATGGAGGAAAGGGCACAAACTGCTTGACATGATATTCATAAGACAAGACTACCATACAAGTTCAAGAATAAACAAAAATAATTCAAAGCAATAAACAACAGCTACATGCTCTGTAACCAAGTTAATGTTACGTTAGAACGTTGTCAAAACGTTGTGAAACAGTGGGCAACGGGCTTTGAGGTAGGTTCTCTCTCATTTAGTGGGTCAGGTGTTACCAAAACCCCAGACTGATAAATAAACCCTGCCCTATCTTCTCAGCTGCCATAGGTGCAACGGTTGCATAACATACAAGGTGTTCAACGCACCACCATTTCTGTTTCAATAAACATTTTGTCGTGGCCGTTTAACGAGCGGGGTGTGGTAGGTGTCTTGGCTTTGTGGGAGGTGCCCTCTCTGGTAGACCAGAATGCATGCAAGACAGCTGAGCTGCTCTCACATCTGCCAAAGGTTACAGGTGAGGACATCAGTGGTCACCAAGGAGACTTTTCAAGGTGCAGCAGGTGGTGAGCCAGCCATTACAAAGTAAAGTGAACACATGGCTAGTCTGCTGATGCTCAAACATATTTCACGGGACCATATAAATGATATTGCTCGTTACATTGAAAGGTTGATGGAAAATGATAGCAAGCTTGCCAGCCAGTGAGTTCTTTGACGCAGTTACTGTACAGTACAAACTCAAAAACTGAGGCCAGGCGATTAATCCGCGTGACAAGCCCTCAATCTTAACACCTGCTAGATACTGTAGTCGTAGATAGCTGCACATGGACGGATTCTTGCATGTAAGGGCAGGTCTTTGAACTTGCCTGCCTCCAACGTTGAGTAGGCCTAGTTACACTACTTCTCATCACCTTTCCTCTAGTCTCTCATAGCCAGACACACTTCATTTAAGGTGTCCCAGCGCTGGTGAAAGGTCTGGCTGCACTCACCATTCGGACATACACTCTTAGAACAGATGTTAAAAACAACATGTTATATTATCCTTAACCAAACACAGACATGTTAAAATAACCCAACTTGTCTTAACACATCTTCTATTTCTTTGAACCAATCACAATAGTCTTGGGCGGAGCTCAGTGATTGCGGTTTAAAGTGACACGCAGATAGTAGAAAGGGAGGAGTCTAGATTGAATCTGATTGGCTGGGAGAATCTTTCGTCGCCACTGATTGGGCAGTATTAAACCAAATGACAAGACTTATCTCCAAAACCTATGTCTAGTGAGTCAGACTACCTTTCACCCAGTAGACCCGGGACATGTGATCCTAGTGCGTATGTACTACTGTACATGATCTGACATTACTGCAACCATAGCCAGTAGCAGATACATTTGATTGCTTTGCTGAACCCCGGTTGCAGTGGCAATTTGTTTCAAAACTGGACCGTTTCTAATTTACTTCCGTTATAAAATACCCTCCATATAATCCACCCCAAAAAATATATACCCGAGGGGAACTTTTTGACTTACAGTATATACTTGTTTACAAAATATACTTCCAAAATGTTTATTCGAGCTTTGTATAAACACTGTAAAACACATATCAGTTATGTACAGTATTCCAGTTATGAACAATTAGGCTTTTATTGTTGTTCATCCTGTCCAAGAGACATTTCCACTCTGCACTTCAACTGGGTTTCTACTTGCGTCTCCCTCTACCCCTCCCTCTTCTTCGTCTTCCTCCTCTTCCTCTCCTTTTATTTTCAATTCTCTCCTGCTGTGGATCAAAGTCAGAGTCATGATCGTTCAGCATCCCTTGTGAATCTCCCTCCTGGCAGCTTGCTTCAGGATAAGCAGGCAGCCACTGACCTTCATTAACTCCCCTTTCACTATTCCCTCTCTGTGTGATGTCCAACTCGGTCCAGAACGTAAGATCTTCCTGACTCTGGGACCTGCAGTCTTTCATTTCCTTTCTTTCAACTCTCTCCTGCTCTGCCCCGCCGTCAGCTTCTGGTTCTGGGCCATGGTAGCCCTCCCCCTGCTCCCTGAGGGCTGGGTCGTCAGGGCTCTCACCCTGGTGGTAGCGTCTGATGTGGTTCTTCAGGCTGATGTTATGGTTGAAGCTCTTTGGGCAGAGCTGGCACTGGAAGGGCTTCTCTCCAGTGTGAACACGCAGGTGAGACTTCAGCTGGGAGGCCTGAGCAAACTCACGGTCACACACCTGCAGGGAGCGGAAACAAGGAACTGGTAAATATGATGCATGGTTATCCCATTCTGAATTATCCATTCAAAACTATCCACAACAGGATAAAACAGACATATCCTCTGAAATGACTTACAATATGCTTGAAGCAAATGTGCTTTAAAGCTTTGGAACAAAAAGAGGTATCTGAAGGAACAATCCAAACCGAGCCTGTCCCTGCTCACCTCACACTTGAATGGCTTGTTGGCGCTGTGGGACATCTCATGCCTGTAGAGCAATCTGAGTATGGGGAACTCCTTTTGGCAGGTCTGACATCTAAAACTCTTTGGGTGCTCTTTGAGATGGTGACTTCGTGTCGACCTGTCCGAAAATCGCTGTGGGCATTCTGGACACTCGTAGGGCTTCTCTCCTGAGTGGCTCATCTCATGGGTTAGTTTGTCCTGTCGTGTTTTGAATGGCTTGAGGCAAAACACACATAGTTGATAGCGACTACTACAAGTGCCATTTCTGTGGACACTGAGACTAAGTTCAGTCAGAAAAAAAAGTCCACAGTGAGGGCACTGAAATTTCTTTTTGGGATCACACTTATGAGACATGGTTTTATAAAGGCGTCCACAACCTGAACAGAGTGTCTCTGGCCTCTTTTGCTCTCTTTTCACCATACATTTCCTCCTGTAGTTCATCATATACTTCCTCTTGTAGTTACCTTGTGGGTCAGGGTCTTCATCTATCAGTCTCTTCCTCATCTTTCTCACCTCATCTACTTCCCCCTCCGACGACTCCTCATCGTCATCCATTTCCCACTCATCTTCCTCCTCCTCCTCCTCCTCCTCGTCCTCAGTTTCTGATTCTTCTTTGTTCTCTGCTTCCTCCTCTTTTTTTATGATTTTGTCCTCCACCCCTCCCTCCCCCTCCTCCTCTGCTTCTTCCCCTTCCTCCATTTTCTCCTCCCCTCCACCGCTGTCCTCTTGGCTCCTCTGTGAATCATCTGAGTCTAAAGTCAGCTCCACCACTGCAAATGGATCTAATTTATTCTCGCTCTGCTGGGCTTTTGCTTTCCTCTCTTCTGTCAGCAGACTGGTCTTCCTGCTGGGTCCCCCGTCAGTCTGAGTACCCATCATCATCATCATCATAGAAGCTGCTGACTCCTGGTCCCTCTCTCTCACCTCACCAGGCAGGACAACAGACTCCTCAGGCTCCTATGCAGGGAGAACGTGACAGTTAACGGTCAACACATTGGAAATTGTTTAATATGGTATAGCCTGGGTCCATTATGAGTATGTCTCCACTGCCAAAGCATGAAAAATAAAGCTACTACTTACATAATGTGGCCTTATAGCACAATTTGTTGATTACAATGAAGGTACAAATTGTTACAGGGTACTAGCAAGTTCCAAGTAATGAAAATACATTACACAGTAGGACCTATGACAGACAATAATAAGACATCTACTAAGTATTACTCACCGCTGCCTCTGCAGGTCTGATAATCTTAATATCTTCATCAGTCAAGAGACTCTCCGCCCTGCTGGATGCTGTGTTCTCTGCTTCCTCCTCTTTTTCTATATTTTTGTCCTCCACCCCTCCCTCCCTCTCCTCCTCTTCTTCTTCCCCTTCATCCACTTCCTCCTCCCCTCCATCGCTGTCGTCTTGGCTCCTCTGTGACTCCTCTGAAAAATCTGAGTCTATAGTCAACTCCACCTCTGCAAATTGATCCAATTTATTCTCGCTCTGCTGGGCTTTTGCTTTCCTCTCTTCTGTCAGCAGACTGGTCTTCCTGCTGGGTCCCCCGTCAGTCTGAGTACCCATCATCATCATCATCATCGAAGCTGCTGACTCCTGGTCCCCCTCTCTCACCTCACCTGGCAGGACAACAGGCTCCTATGCAGGGAGAACATGACATGGTTAACTGTCTATACATTGGGAATTGAAGGGGAGTCTTATCCATTATGCTGTTGATCGATGGAGACCATTTTCAGCTCATTCCATGCTGTCCTTGTGAGCATACACACTTTGCTAATGCTAGCTCAATGCAATGGTACCGGGGTATCATCCACTAGCAAACTCACTTATACACTCCACACAGTGTACCCAAAGCAAATACAATTCGAGGACAATCTATTGGGGTGAGTTTGAGTGTTTATACCATAATAAAAAATAAAAAAAGTCAAACGATCATTGAATCCTTTACTTTGTACAGACCTATTTTCTCTATGGAAGTACAGCGGCAGAACAATACTTATTTAGCTAGCTAGTTGCCACAATTGAGAAGTCATTGAAGTGGTCAAATATTTCTTGCAAACTGGTAGCCAATGTGCTTGCATGTAAACTGTGTTATTCTATAGCATGTTTGTGCTTAGCTGACTTGTTGCCTACCAAATATGTAACTTAACTGCAAAACAACAGTGGTACAGAAGATGGTCTACGGTAATTGCTCCGCTGCTGTACTTCCACTGACAAAATAGGTCCGCACAAAGTAAAGGATTCCACGATAGTTTGACTTTAATAAGCATGGAATAAACATTCAAATTCACCCTGATAGACTGTCGTCGTATTTTATTTGCTTTGGGTACACTGTGTGGAGTGTTTAAGTGAGTTTGGTAGTGGAGGATACCCCGGTACCATTGCGTTGAGTTAGCATTAGCAAAATGTGTACTGTATGTCCACAAGGACAGCATGGAATAAGATGAAAATGGTCTCCATTGATCAATAACATTATGGCCATGAATGAGTCTATGTCCAAAATTCCAAACTTCCTCTTTAACATGCCATAGTCTGGGGCCATTATGAGTATCCACTGCCAAAGCATGAGAAATAAAGCTACTACTTACATAACGTGGCTTGGGACAACATTGCTGATTACAATGAAGGAGCCAATTATTACAGGGTACTAGCAAATCCAAGTAATGAAAAAATACATTATACAGTGGACCTATGAATGGCAATAATAAGATGTCTACTGTGGAACTGATCTCTTGGTGTGGTGGTGTGTGAAAAAAAGAGTCCGATTTCGAAACCAAAGCAGGGGATCGGAGACCGCCCTTCTTCCTCCCTTGTTCCTCTCTCCTGTCCCCTTCCTATAAGTAGGCCTATAAAGATGGCCTAACTTATCTCGTAAGGCTGGTTAAGTCCCAGAGCTTAAAATGTAATCAATTACATGTAACTGGACGGGATAAAACAGTAACCACACAGGCACTTCATAAATCATATGGTTTATAGACATATTTTAATCAGATGTATTGTAGGTTACCATTATAACAGCAGCTGTTATAATGGTAACAGCTGCTGTTTTCTGTTATTTTGATTGGCACTTTTTAGGTGGCTGGAGGAACATTAACGCAAGCTAGTGTTAGTTCAGCCAGCCAAAAAGACCGTCGCACAATCCATCAGGCAGCGCTGTACCTGACTCGCACGAAAGTTGCAGAACCTACTCGTGCTTGTGGTGTATGTCTCCTTGACAACGCTCGCTTGAAGGGCTGACTGATGGACAGACAGACAGCAGCGCGTAGCTCAAATGGAGCAGGCTCCGCTTCGGCTCAAACTGTACTTTCAGATAACGTTATTTAATGTTAGCAACACAAGGCCAATTTATCATATTCATTTTTTACTTGTCCGATCAGACAACTGTATGAGGCATTCCTCTTGGCCGAACAGAGTTTACTGGTCCCTGGGAAGCGGGCAAAACTGTTAGCCTACTACAGGTAGCTTGCCTTGTTCCTTAATCCCGCGGTGTGAATCATGGCTAGCCGGCAATAACCTAGCCTACCTGACTGGTCTCATCATTCTCCTCTCTCTTCCTCTTCAAAAATCGTCGTATGCCCATCTGGAAAATTGTATTGATATATTAGGTTAAAGGATCCGCTAGTTGTCATCAGGGAATTATAAAACCAAAGGCTTTACCAACGTGCTTGAGATGGGCAGGAGCTGTCGGCACGTCTAACTGTAGCTATAACGGCACTTAGATTACTAACATAAATGTATTTTAGACAGTAGGCTAGGCATTTTGAGGAGTAGGCCTAGGTGCCAGCACCAGTGTTTGGCCCAATTCAAACACTGGTTAACACTATGGTAATATTTGAGCGTCAATAGCCTACCTATCTTTCGTTGTAACCTCATGCCGCTCACTGATGAAAAAATCCCTTCACGCGCAGGTCAGTCTTCCGATCACCTCAGCAAGGAGCATGGATCGGCACAGAGCGCGCGGCCTATAGGCTCTTTATTGAAAATAAATAGTCCTAATGTGGGCGCGACAGTGGTTTTGAAAGCGCATTTAGGCAGAAATATTTAGAAAGTTTTATTTATATAAAGCCTAATTTGAATTATTGTTTTTTGTATCAAATATTTGGTGTGGCGGCAAGGATCTTGCTGTGGCGCACGCTGTACTTTTATTACTCACCGCTGCCTCTGCAGGTCTGATAGTCTTAATATCTTCATCAGTCAAGAGACTCTCCTCCCTGCTGGATGCTGAGTCAGTCTTAATATCAAAGGACTCCCTCATCATCAGAGAGGCTGTGAACTCCCGGTTCATATCTGTCACCACACATCGGTGCACAGACTCCTCATCCTCCTAAGGACAGAACAAATTACATGTTTTAATGGTTGTAAGATGGAACAGGCAGCCCACTTAATATAACCTGGCCTTATGACATCACTAATTAAGGCACTGCAAAGGTACACACATGGTTGTTTTTACACTTAATTTCTCTGGGTAAAATAGTTTGTTGACACATGAGCAATACAATAAAAAGATGCCTACTTTGAGTGAGTGTCACACTAGGAGTAAACACCTTGAAAGGTTGGCTGGTCCATGTGGTCAGCTGATTGCAGTTCTGGCAGTGTTGGATGACTGTGAAGATCTTGTCCCCCTGCTTTCTGACCACACACTTTCCACTGCACTGTCCACACTGCCGGAACAACTGCAGTAGACAAGCAATGTTCACACACACATTGTGTGGAGCAAGGTCAGGAATGTCTTCCTTTGTGAGTGGAGGACGGCCACGAGAGGTTTCATTGGCTGGGTCGTGATTCTGGAGGGAGGCTGCACACCTGCATCAAAACCAGAAAAAATGCAGCGCATATGAATTAACCTCAACCTTTACATCTCTAATCTGTCCTATGGTCTGGATTATAAACATAGCTACATTGGAATGGGCATCTGGGCAAGGCGAGTGGAGGTTAGCTTTTGCCCACTCAATGCCTTTGCAACATAGTCTATGGATTAGGAGGCGTGCTGCATATGATCAAAACTGTGCAGCCCTCTACAGCCACCGCATGAGATCTACAAGAGCCGCTGGATGAATGCACGTGTAGTCTTTGAGTACGGTGTTCGACGGACATTTAAGAAAGCAAAATTGGGTTCCAGTTTATTAACCGGTATAAAAAAAGGCTAACAAGAAAATAACATTGGAACACAAAACACGGCTGCGCAGAGTGAGGAGACGAAGGTGGAGAACTCAGCTGCTCCAGCAGCATCAAGGAATGCTCAGTTTGTATTTGATTCAACTGACAACATTGGTGACACTTCACCGCTCACCTGAAAAGATAGAGAATCTGATTTATTGCCAAGTAGGTTTAAAGGTGCTCAGTTCGATTTCTCTGGGCAGTGGTGCAGCGTATCAGATATAAACAAGTGGGCGTTTTCACTCCATGTATGGATATGCACCCCCACACCCCCAGCCGCTAGTCAGTTGAAATAATTCAACAGTAAATTTTGAGAACCATGTCGGACAACGTAAGTAACGTTACGGTAGCCTACTTAAGGCATGTAAGATATACATCTAGACTATCATTTACAGCATGACTTAGTCTTTGTAGTAATTAGCTAATTATTCTAAAACCAAAGCCAATTCCTAGCTTACTCTTGACCTAACGTTATGGCAAAATTTGCTAGATATTTTGCCAACGCTCTGTAAGGTTAGATAAATTATCTTACTGTAATGTATAGCCTATTCACCATCACATATTTGGATAACGTGGGGGTTAATGTTCATTTGCAACACCTGTGTACAAGCAGCTTTCCTAACAAGATAGCAGGTCTGTGACCTCATCTGAATACCATCAGTAATTGGAGAAGAAATTACATAACACAGGCTCAGAGGTTTTATTTATCAAGATCTCTCACTGATCAGATAAATCATCTCCAATACTGGACAACTGAGGCGGAACTCCCAACTGAGTAGTTTTGTATGGTGTCGACAAGGAAGGGCCCTCTCTGTAGCTGTAGAAAGGAAAACAGCTTGAAACAGGCTTTACAGCATGACTGCAATGGGCCCAGTATTGCTTCAACTACGGTTGAAAAACAGGTCGGACATCGATCAATTACCCATTGTTCCTGATTTATCAGCTAAATACATCATCGGCTAAATCAACCGATTACATTCGGACTGATTCGGTTTTGGCTGATTCGAAAAGTTGTTGATTCGCAAAACGGGCTATGGAAACAGTTTTACTCGAATTCAGTCTGACGTAGCGCACTTGCACACACGTGACTCTCAGATCTAGGGTTAGGGTTTCTTAAGCGCGAGCAATGTACATTAAAAATGTGTCTTCACGAGCACAATATGTCAGGCATGTCAATACAACAAATACACAACATAAAACATAGTATTCTCTATAGATATAATTTAATTCAGTTCAGTTACACAAGTTATCATTATGCAATCACCAACTCATCTCAGGAAATATATTCTCTGGGTAGGAAAGCAAAATGTTTACATCTGGCTAGTCACACGACAGACGTGCGCTCCTTTCGTCAACAATATCGCATGGTGCGTTGTTTTGATGCCGGCACCAGCATGCGGGACTTGTTTTGTTTCCGGTTCAGTGGTCAGGTAATCTCGCAACTCGCGCGAGTTCGTAGTGTAGTTTTCACGCTCCAACCATTGAATGGAAACACACGATTGGCATTTCTTATAATGCGCATTTCCCAAAGATTTGAATCACTTTCAGATGGAAACGTAGTTAGTGTATGATCACACCATGTTAGTTGGTATAATACATAAATACATGGTAGCTAACATTTTAGGGGGGCTAGGGCTGGCTAACATTGCTTATAAACCTGGATTTAGCTACTTACGCGTCGAGGAGAAAAAAGGCGAGCTCCGAGTCGCTTTTGATACCCAAAGTAGCTCCAACCTCTCTCCAGATAGTAAAAGCCAGCCCAATATTGATTCGTGTACGTGATCTTCTTTTGTCTGAATCTTTTTTAGCCGAAGACCGTGGTGTCTTTGCTCCCGGACTATAACTTCTCTCAGCCATGTTCAGCTAACGGTAGCTGTATTGGACTATTCCCAACGGCCATGTCTCAAACGTCCATCAAGATGACGCTGCCCCTCTGTTATATACGGTGCCGTTCAGGGGGTGGGGCTCAGCGCCGGGCCGGCTTCGCTCATAATAAAAAATACATTCTGCATTTGCTCCACAGGCACTACACTGTTGGCTATATTTTCTGTACAGATAGTTATGACTCCCCTTGACCTATTTATTGCATATATTGGATTTTTTTATTTTATTTTACAAAAAGTGCAGCGAATCGAACAGAGCACCTGTCTGAGAGGGTCCCCGAATGAATGTTGGATTCAGGGGGAATGTCCTCTTGCGCTTATAGGGTGTGGATGAAGGAGCGGATGATAATTCTCTGTCATAACTAGAAAGGAGAAAAAAAAGTCAAACACTGCACTGCAGCTTGCTAGCTAGCTGTCTTGTGTACAGCTACAGACTTTTAAAAACGTTGCAACATCCTGAAAGGAGCAGCTCACATCTAAAGACTGTCGGCTGACTGTCAGGAGACCGTGTTTTAAAATTCGGCGTTGATAGAGCCACACCAGGCGATTTAGAATAGAAAAATTCGAGGGTGATGCACATCAAAGTATTTACCCACGACTTTTTCTGAACCACTCGAGTGGCAGACATACGAAGACGTATGACAGACTGCCGACTATATCACTAGGCTTCTTCAACCTAGCCCTTCTCAGCAACTGTGCGCGCTACGTCATCAGCACACTCAGTTCCTGAGAAGGGCTACTTCACACTAATCTCTCATAACTAGCTACAAAATACGATCGAAATGTCGAACACTGCACTGCAGTTTGATGGCTGACTAACTAAACACAAATCAGTGTGGAGACAGCATGCTGGCTGTTAGACGAACGATGGCTAGCTACATTTTCACCGCCTCACAAGACTACCCTAACGTTGCACATAGCTATATGCTAGGCTAAGTATATCAAACATTTTGGCAAACATTAGCCTATGTACTAAGCAGTTACATTATTACACATCACAACAGTAGAACGTTAGCTAGCTAGTAGCTAAAATAATGTTACTTGCCTATCGAGAAGAAATGTGGCAACCTCGGCGTCCGATTTACAACCTCGAACTTCACGAAGTTCACGCCATCTATTATAAGACACACCGATATTCACTCGGGTTTTATCCCTTTTCCTGTCGAGTTCCTTTTTAGTTGTCTGTTTTTCCAACTTCGACTTTCCTTGAAATCTTTTCTTTGTGGTGGTAGTTTTTGCCAATGCCTCCGGATTTCCAATGTCATCCATTCTTCAAACCTCCTTCTCATAAACGCGCACGAAGCTCCAGCTGTATTAACCAAGCCAGGCCCAGCCTGGCTTGTGTGCGTGGCTGGCTTGTTTCTGTTCAGGACTGGTAGGACCGAAGCTAGTCATGCCACTGAAATAGCTGTGAATTGAAATGACATGAAATAATGTCTGATAAATTAAGATAGGTCTTGTTGCTTGGACACAACAGTTCCAATGCTAATCCAGCACAATAAAGGTATTTTCACACCAAACGCGAATATTCCTGCTTAAAAACTAGAATAAAATCAAAACCCATATTTCTCAATTAGTCTGTTCACACCAAACGCAAAATTTCCATTTTTCGCAAATGTTTTGATTTTTCTGCGGATTTCTCTGGCCTGACAGGCACGTCACAATCAAATGACAGCACAGCCTGTTGTCCGATAGGGCCTTACCCTACACACAACTATTATGTTGAATGAATAAGCTCCATCATAACCCTACCCTCGGCTCATATAAGTAGGCCTAGGCAAGTAAATGGGGTTAGAATAGCTATGATTAGGTCCCTACTGTAGCCTAATAAACCTGGGGCCTCATTTATCATTGAGGTACGCCTTCTTTTACACGGTCTTTTCCGCGATTTCAGGCGTACGCCATTTTCCCCCCCCACATTGCGATTTATCAAGCCGAAAGGGCGAAAATTTAGTCGCCTTTCTCCGCGCTTTTGTAGGACACCTCTCAACTTGTCCTACCGATTTACACAGTGTTCTACGCCCTTTTTGAACACGGGGAACTGGCGACGCAGGTGGTGCGTCGGTGAATTACTATGTTTGACGGAGAGAATAAGAGCGACAGTTCATGAACGCACAATCATGTAGGCTAATAGCCCAATTCAGCACAAACATATATCGCAATGCAAGATTAGACGTGTCCTCTAACCGGCTCATTCATGGTCCGATATGGATTTGTTCCCCAAACTGAACCTATGCGCTGTCCCAAACCTTTCCGCGCTATATGTCACACACCTAATGCAGGCACTCCATCAAACGGCAATAATTGACCAATTAGATTGTCAGTAATATGTGATCATGTGGACCTGTTTGCTGTTTGGTAAGCATACAAATGACAGTCCTCCTGTGCGTAATGCGAGCCTAAATGAATCCGGCGCTACTCGGCCTACTGGCCGAGATAGAACTCCAAAGAGGTGACGGCGATGGCGACTGCACCCACATAAGGGCACCATCAGTGAATGAATACGTCTATGTGAATCGCTAAAATGTGCACACTATAAATACCCAAATCATATGTGACATGCTCATCACAAGTGTAGTGGCACGGTGGCCTGGCTCCACGCATGACTCATTCATCCTGGCGCACAGCAGGGTAGGGGCTAGACTGGAGGCAGGCGCTGCGCGTGACGGCTGGCTTGTTGGTGTGTGCATAGCCAAGATACATATTCTTTGTCTTATTTACTTTAATCTTTATTAGCATTTTCCATCCATACAACGACAATACAATAAAACATAAAAAATTACAATAACAGCTTATGGGTACTTCCATCCATGCAGCTTTTTTTTCTTACTCAAATATGACAATTTTAATATTAGTGGTATCATCACACTTCCTCCTATAATCCATCCATTTTTCCCATCTCCCTTCAAACTTTCCTTCCTGCATCCTCAATGCATAAATAAATCTCATAAATCTCCTCCACAACACCCACCACTGCTCCTTGGTTGGGGGTTCCACCTTATACCAAGCCCTCATTATTGTCTTTTTACTAGCAACCAATAGTACTTTCACTAGGTATCTGTCCCCTCCTTGTACATCATTCTGTTATGTTTGCCAAGATGTATATTCAAAGCTGATAAGAATGAGAACCAGTCAAGACCCCACCACAAAATGAGGACCCAAGCCCTCAGCCCCCTCCCCGTCATGAGGTTTACCAGCGGGGCCAAAGGGCCCACACTGAGGTCATGCGCCAGCTATGAAGACACAAACAAGTAAGGTTCACATTTCTACCATTTTATTGTCTGTTGGTGGGTGACTGTGTGAGGTGTGTGAGTGCGTTTGTGAGTGAATGTGTGAGGTCCGTGAGTGTGGTAGTGAGTGACTGTGTGAGGTCCTTGAGTGTGGTAGTGAGTGACTGTGTGAGGTCCGTGAGTGTGGTAGTGAGTGACAGTGTGAGGTCCGTGACAGCATGTGTGAGGGAATGAAGTGCAGTGAGGATGTCCTGTTGGCTCTGGTGGTGTAGTGTGGTGACCTCCACCAACTGCTGAACAACTGCCCCACAACTGCCCCAATCCCTTCTGCCATTTCCCTCTGGGCCTCTAGGGTCATGAGCCTCCAGCACAGCGTCTGATAGGAAGCCCAGCCCTCAGGGACCCTTGAGGCAGGGACGCTGGCAGCCGGAGGTGGAGGCGTGGGCGGTGGAGACGGAGGCGCTGGAGATGGCACTGGAGGTGGAGGCCGGTGCGCTGGAGGTGGAGGCACTGGAGGTCGTGGCACTGGATGTAGAGGCTGCAACCGGCGGGGGCACGACCGTCAGGTCAAGGACCACTGCAGACTCCCCCTCCTCTGAGTCCCACCCCACGTCAGAGTCTGGAGAAACAATTTCAGTCATTTTCTTTGAGTTTGTCTGTTAACTTGATTATGCATTAAACATTTTATTGTGTAGCCATATTCAATTGATATGTTTTTCTGTTGGCAGCCAAATAAATGCGTGTGATTTACCGGGTGATTTAGATGAGTCTTAATAATGTGGTCTAACATTATGAAGTGGTCATCTGTGTTATCGTTCCCTGTTTTTGGTCCTGAATCAATCATAGCCTACCACAGAATGTGTGGAATGTTTGCTTTCCTCACAGCCACATAATACAGCATGTCCGTGTAGCCTACGCCACATACAGGATGTACGAAACGTACAGTAGGCTACCTAAACTGTAGGAGCGATCAGACAAATGTAGGCTAGTACAAATAGCTTACCTTCCGAAGATGATTTTCTTTCCTCGCGTGGACCTCACCAACAAACACATGCACCTCCGTCTCCGAAAAGTTTCTCTTCTTTCCGCGTTTTTCCATAAACGTCTGTCTGTCCTAATGCTCCACGCTATATTATGTCGGTTCCTTCCGGGGTATCCACGTTGTGCCCTGTCATAGTTTTGACCATATATGGTTGAATTTGGGCGTGGAGAGGGCGGAACACGGGGCGCGTGCGCGTACGCTCTCTTCTCCGCCAGTCTCGGATTTCGGAGCGTACAACATTTTTGATAGATCCGAAAAGCGTGTAAATATTCTCGTCGTACGCTACATTTCGCATTTTCCGCGTTTTCGTCGTACGCCCTCTTTTACACCAGAATTTACACGCTCTTTGATAAATGAGGCCCCTGGACGGTCTAGATCTAACATGCCTACTTGTAGACCACTCTGTAATAGGCTAGAGGCCAACGTGCAGTACAGTTAGCGTAGCTATAGCAGCAGACAGCATAGCCCTTCTCAGTCCCGTTGTCTCAGTCCCGTTGACGGGAGAAGGGCTACAGACAGCAGTGATTGGAGCAGTGGCGATTGCTCCTATAAGCCAGGGTAAGCAGGCTTACCCATACAAATCCGAGTAAAACTTGATTTTTGCGCCTTTTTCGACTGTTTTTTACTTAAATGCGTCTTGTATTCTGCCATATCGCTTCACTTTCATCCATGTTTACTGTTTTGGTAGTGCTCTGTGACCCCTACAGGCCTTGTGAAAATACAGTCCACATTACGGTCTGTTGACAGCTGTGTTACTAGCTCGTCATTCACAAGAGGATTCTGGCTTACGGAAATCAAGACCAATTGAAAAATCAACCAATCAAATTAGCCCACACATACAAACCGCAAAAATGGCGTCATCAGTCGATATGTAACCAATTTGTCAAAATGCTTAAAGGGCAATGCTCGTTTTTGACAACCTGGACCTTATTTACGACATATTATAAGAAGTTTGACTCACCGAGATCACTTTTGTGTAGTTCGGAGGCCTGTAGAAGAAATTTAAAATCCAGCGCGAGCCAGTATATCCATGTAATGACGGTGATCGGGGCAACGAGAATGCAGTTTCTCAAAATCTATTTTCGGCCGCTAAACGGTTGTTTTCATCAATCAGATTGGATGAATCGATAGTTGAGATTCCTCAACGCGAGGCATTGTTGTGGTTTTCAAATACGGGGTCTTTAGCCTCTGTAATATGATCTTACACGCCTTTCCCCACTTGCTCCAGCACGCATGCGCACAGGCCAGCGCGCAGACTGGCTATTCTCCGCTCACATTCTCTGTGCTACGATCGGATTGTTGCTGACGAATGACGACGACAATATTCTCGGCACCAACAACGATCGTAGCGCAGAGAATGTGAGCCGGAGAATAGCCAGTCTGCGCGCTGGCCTGTGCGCATGCGTGCTGGAGCAAGTGGGGAAAGGCGTGTAAGATCATATTACAGAGGCTAAAGACCCCGTATTTGAAAACCACAACAATGCCTCGCGTTGAGGAATCTCAACTGTCGATTCATCCAATCTGATTGATGAAAACAACCGTTTAGCGGCCGAAAATAGATTTTGAGAAACTGCATTCTCGGTGCCCCGATCACCGTCATTACATGGATATACTGGCTCGCGCTGGATTTTAAATTTCTTCTACAGGCCTCCGAACTACACAAAAGTGATCTCGGTGAGTCAAACTTCTTATAATATGTCGTAAATAAGGTCCAGGTTGTCAAAAACGAGCATTGCCCTTTAAAAGTGGACGTAGAGTAAGCCAGTTCTCGAAGTGCTTACATTGTAGTTTCCATTGACATTTTAACATTGGGACGGTTTATCCAATCAGGGACAATAGTATTGAACGCCGAGCTGTAGTCTATGAAAAGCATCCTCACATATGACCCTGTCTTGTCAAGGTGTGTCAGCGCTTTGTGAAGGGCTGTGGCAATAGCGTCCTCTGTGGACCCGTTTGCCTTGTAGGCATACTGATGTTGGTCCAGGTTGGGGGGGGAAGACAGATCTGATGATAAGATAATTATTGTTATAAAGGGTTACTGACCATCACCAGGCTTTGTTGATGTATTTAACTCTATATTTCATATAAAACTCATTGAGATTACACTCTAGATGTACCAAGTGGCAGCATTCCTGTTGTTAAGCACTAGCTGTTATGTGATTTTCGACAGGTGAGACCAGGCACTTTGTGGGCTACCCGCATGCTATAAAGGGATTGCAGTCAGATAACCTAACGTTAACTAGAAATAATTTGTTCACTGTTAATTTCTTTACCTTTGTCCTTGTAATTCTGGCGGGCTATTGCATTCTGAAGGAGAACGCAGGAATGCAGACAAACTGAATTATATGCCAGGAACCATACGCTGCTGTGATTGGTTGATGCCGCTGTGAGCATTTGATGACGTGTAGCGGAGTTCCCTCCCCCTCCGGCCCGTCCAATCTAGCATCAACCATTAAAAAGCGCCCAATCAGAAAGGATCATGGGAAGGTTTGGCAAGATAGAGACCCTGATTGGTCAATACATTCGAGGCGTGGTGGGATTCTTTGGATCCAAAATACGGAGGCAGCGGTAAACACAGAGATCCAAGTTTATTCCTAGAGCACTTCTGTTACTGATAGCTGAAAGGATATTATGCCATTTTTACCAAATAAAGCCAAAAGCAAACTACCTACCCTACCTTTAAACATACAAGGAATTTGCTTTGGTCTGTTGGTGCATAACAATAAAAGGCAACATAGTAGAGGACAAGACAGGACAGTGCAAAATACAATGCAGATTTTTTTATTTTTTTTTAACAGTAATACATCTAAAAGTGGATATTCTGAACACAGATGAGAACATATAGCAGAATCTCATGCTACAGAATCTCATGCTATGAACGGACACACACAGAGGGACACACGTGTCATCACGTCATGTATAGAAGCGGCTGCACCGCTTAAAGAGTAGGCTACAGCCAGCAAGCTGGCAAGCCGCAATTCTCCTTCACACCTAAAGACCGCTAAACTTTACGACAAGGTAAAGCAAAGTTAGGTGTAATTAGTCCTATCAGGTCGGCTACCCCAATGTAATCAATCTAGATTATTTGGAAAACGCTAGTTTGGGTTAGTTAGCTCCAGTAGCTGCCATATGAGTATTGAATATAAACGTGAAACTTGAGTCATTCAGGTGGCGGATGGCTTGTGGAAAGTGGAAAGTCTCTCCGGTATGTGCGGTACCTTTTCCCTGACCGAAGCAGACAGTCTGTTGCCTGGGTGGCTGGGGTCTTTCAGGATCCTGTTGGCCTTGGTCTTTCATCTTCTGGTGTAGATGTCCTCAAGGTGGGGAAGTGGACCCTACAAGGTACGTTCAGCTGACCATACCACTCTCTGTAGGGCCTTGTGATCCTGTTTCCATCCCAGTCTGGATGCTCTCAATCATGCATGAGCAGAAGCTCTGTCGAATCTGGTGGGACGCTCTGAATTTCCTCAGTTGTCTGAGGTGGAAGTCTCTGACGTGCTTTCCTTACCACAGTGTCTAACAACATCTCTTCCACCTCGGAGAGCTAAAGAAGTTTGGCATGGGGCCAAGATCCTATGGGCCTTCTACTGAGGCACAACTGAGAGCATCATGACTGGGAACATCACAGCATGGTATGGGAAAACTCTACCCTCAGCCACAAAGCACTGCAGAGAGAGCAGTGAGGTCTGCCCAACACATCAGTGGGTGTGAGCTTCTCCCCATCAAGCAGCTATAAAACGGCCGGAGTGCCAAGCCCGCAGGATCATCAAAGACCCCAGCCACCCCAATCATGGCCTGTTTCAGCTGGTGCTGTCTGGGAAAGAGTATTGCATGAATGAAGGACTACTGCCTGCCTATGTCACTCACACACACATGCAAAAATGTGCATTTGCAACATGCACTATAGGCTACACTTTACGCACACTAGCCTTCTATTACGTCGTAGCCTACTTACTATTAACCTGTATTGCCCTGTCTTTATTGTCATTATCTTATTTATGCTGTTGCTTGAGGAGCCACAACCTAAGCATTGTACTCCTCTGTATTTACAAAGGATGTAACAATAAAGGAATCTGAATCTCGACTGTGCGTCTGTTTAGCCTTACTAGTTACACGCAAACACAATAAAATGTTGTAATGATCGTAAATGACTAGTCTAACGTCAAAGACCGGATAGACCACGTAGCACTAACGTTACGGTCGTCAGAGGGAGAGGCAGTGCAGCAGAGCCGGGCGAGGGAGGAGTGAGCTACCAGAGCGGCATTTTCAAGATGAGAAGAGAGTGGGAGCCCTCCAAAGGGACCGTATAGACATAACCGTGCATGTATTGAGGTTTGTATTTGTATTGACAAGGGGACAAGGTTACTTATGTTGGTAACTATGCCACTGGCCTTGTTCTAGATAAGCTATCAAACAACAAATTGCATTTGGATTTGTAGGCTTAATTACCTGTCCAGCAGAAAACGGGCAACTTCGGCGTCACTCTGAAAACATTTGTCCCTCATTAGCGATTTCCATTTGGGAAAGGCCACACCAATGTTTATCCTTGTTTTCTGCCGTCGCTTGTCCCGGTTTCGTTTTGCTTCTTCATCACGTTTTCGCTTCTTTGACGATGGGTTTTCTTGCGCTAAATAATAACTATGATCCTCCATCTGTCAAAACTTCTCACAACACAAGCTTAACCAGCACGCCAGCATCCACTTCCTTTTCTTTCTTCTTCGTCTTCCTACCGGTACATTCGAAACGCGTTTAAAATTTTGAGCAGTTTGTCCTTTCCGAGCTACTGTAGAAACATGGCGGCCTCAGTGAAAGAGGAAGGAAACGAAAACAAATCTTATTTCATGGGTTTATACACAAATTAAAAGATGAATATTTTATATTTATATATACTTATATTATTCAATTTATCCCAAGTACGGTCCGCCACATGCTAATATATTCTACATAGTGCACCAGCCAATGTAGCCGACGAGCTACTTATTCAAATTTGATTCTGTGCAGGTAACCGGTCCAGTACTAGCTCGTCAATCTTCACTCCCTCCTCGAACGAATGGATGGATACGAAATTTAATAATCCCCATGGGGGGGGTATTGTTTCATCAGAGGTTGGAATACAGAATATACAAAATGCATAAAAGAGAATAAGGAATTATAGGCCATATGCGCAAACTATATACATACAGTCTGTATAAATATAATACTCATAAATATAATAATTTGTAACCCATACTTTTTCGGCATGCCCAGGGCGGGATTAGAACCCGGTCTCCCACTTGGGAGGCAGACTCACTGACAGTTGCGCCAACAGGAAAGTCTCCCTATTTGAGGAGCGAGTTTAAGCTACTCTAACGTTTCACATGGTTACACATGCACACATTCACAACACTCTGTTATGGCTGTTATAGAGTCTGATAGCCGCTGGCACAAAAAACGCAAACCTGTTTTTGGGATGATCCTGTGGCTGAAGGTGCTCCCCATCTGCCACAGCTTGTCGTAAAGGGGGTGGGAGGGGTTGTCAAGGATGGACTTCAGTTTGTCCCTCATCCTCCTCTCCACCACAGTCTCCAGGCTGTCCAGTTGTTGCCCCCTGACAGAGCTGGCCTTCCTCACCAGCTTGTTTAGTTTGTTTGTCTCCCCAGACCTGGTGTTGCCTCCCCAGCAGGCCACACCAAAGAACAGTGTGCTGGCTACCACCAGTTTCAATGGGCTCCATTGAATATATATATATGGGTATAAGGGGGTTAGGGGCCTCTTGTTCCTTCTTTAGTCCACAACCAGCTCCTTGGTTTTGCTGACGTTGAGTTGGAGCTGGTTCTCCTCAGACCATCTGACGAATTTCCATGTCGTGTTCTGCCTGCATGGGTAGGAGCTTTTCTGTGAGCCGGGGAGGCAGGATGGTGTTGAATGCAATGGAAAAGTCCAAGAACACAACTCTCACTTCCTGGCCTCCACAGTTGTGAGTGTGGAGTAGGTAGATGATGACAGCATCGTCCACGCTGATTCGGGCCTGGTCTCCACGGATAAATAGCTCCAATGTACATTCTACACTTCTGTCTTGCCCGATCTGACTGCTTCTTCCTTTCTGCACTATGTACTTTCGTAGTCGCACTTCTCTTCTTCGTGTTTTGTTGTCTTCGTCAATGCCGTGGTGGTTGGTGGGTCTGGTCCAGGGGAGCCGTAAGGGGCGGGGGGTTATTCCAAGGGGGCCTCCATAAACCACTATTATTCTCATGACTAAAAGGTAGAAAAATGAAGCAATTGTTTTTTGTTAAAAAAAAAATTGAAGCGTGAATGGAAGGCTTGGGGCAATTCACAGTACATATTTAAAATACCATAGCCTAGGAAACAAAAGCTGAACCGTGATAATTCATAGAATTTCAGAGTTCCCTCGACAGACATTCTGTTTATGGAGGCTACCAGGTGTTGTCGTAGATGGGGCTTCTAGGGTTTCAAATGGGATACCCACCACTTAGTATTCAGCTTGGTTAGGGACTGTCAATTACAGATTACAAATGTCAAAAGACCTCTTTTTTTTCCCAATAGCTCTCATGTCATTTGACCCAATAACTCCAAATCAATACCAGATATTGTAGTACATTGGACAAATAGGAAATTGCTTTTTATTGGATTTTAGTGTCTTGTATTCATATATTAATGGAAAATTCGTCCCTTTTTTCCCCAATAGCTTCCATGTCCTGTGACTACAAATCAATACAGGATATTGTACAGCAATTCGTTTAAAAACTGGATCCTTCCCATTTTACTTCTGATATAAAATCTGAACAATAGGGCTTGTATTATTGTTCAGTATCCTTTCCAAAAGAGCCATCTCCACTCCGCACTTCAACTGGGTTTCTACTTGTGTCTACCTCAACCCCTCCCTTTTCCTCTTCTTCTTCTACTTGAAGAAGTGATGTCCAACTCGGTCCAGAACGTAACATCTTCCTGTTTCTGGGACCTGCCATCTTTCCCTTCCCTTCCTTCAACTCTCTCCAACTCGGCCCCGCCGTCAGCTTCTGGTTCTGGGCCATGGTAGCCCTCCCCCTGCTCCCTGAGGGCTGGGTCGTCAGGGCTCTCACCCTGGTGGTAGCGTCTGATGTGGTTCTTCAGGCTGATGTTATGGTTGAAGCTCTTTGGGCAGAGCTGGCACTGGAAGGGCTTCTCTCCAGTGTGAACACGCAGGTGAGACTTCAGCTGGGAGGCCTGAGCAAACTCACGGTCACACACCTGCAGGGAGCGGAAACAAGGAACTGGTAAATATGATGCATGGTTATCCCATTCTGAATTATCCATTCAAAACAATCCACAACAGGATAAAACAGACATATCCTCTGAAATGACTTACAATATGCTTGAAGCAAATGTGCTTTAAAGCTTTGGAACAAAAAGAGGTATCTGAAGGAACAATCCAAACCGAGCCTGTCCCTGCTCACCTCACACTTGAATGGCTTGTTGGCGCTGTGGGACATCTCATGCCTGTAGAGAAACCTGAGTATGGGGAACTCCTTTTGGCAGGTCTGACATCTAAAACTCTTTGGGTGCTCTTTGAGATGGTGACTTCGTGTCGACCTGTCCGAAAATCGCTGTGGGCATTCTGGACACTCGTAGGGCTTCTCTCCTGAGTGACTCATCTCATGGGTTAGTTTGTCCTGCCGTGTTTTGAAGGGCTTGATGCAGAACGTACATCGATGATAACGACTCCTACAAGTGCATTTTCTGTGGACACGGAGACTCAGCTCAGTCTGAAAAAAACATCCACAGTCCGGGCACTGAAATTTCTTTTTGGGATCACACTTATGAGACATGGTTTTATAAAGGCGTCCACAACCTGTACAGAGTGTCTCTGGCCTCTTTTGCTCTCTTTTTATCATACACTTCCTCCTGTAGTTCATCATATATTTCCTCCTGCAGTGGCCATGAGGGCCAGGGCCATCAACTCTCAGTCTCTTCCTAATATTTCTCACCTCATCTATTTCCCCCTCCGACGACTCCTCATCGTCATCCATTTCCCACTCATCTTCCTCCTCAGTTTCTGATTCTCCTGTGTTCTCTGCTTCCTCCTCCTTTTCTATATTTTTGTCCTCCACCCCTGCCTCCCCCTCCTCCTCTGCAAATGGATCTAATTTATTCTCGCTCTGCTGGGCTTTTGCTTTCTTGTCATCTTCTGTCAGCAGACTGGTCTTCCTGCTGGGTCCCCCGTCAGTCTGAGTATCCATCATCATCATCATAGAAGCTGCTGACTCCTGGTCCCCCTCTCTCACCTCACCTGGCAGGACAACAGACTCCTCAGGCTCCTATGCAGGGAAAACGTGACATAGTTAACTGTATACACATTGGGAATTGTTTCATATAATATAATTTGGGGCCATAGCACTGTCGCCTCAGAGCAAGTAGGTTCTGGGTTTGATTCATGCTTGGGATGCTGGATCCCAGGGTTGTTAGGTGGAGTATCTCTCGTGCCTTTCTGTGTGGAGTTTGCACGTTCTCCCCGAGTTCGCAAGGGTTTCCCCCATAAAGAACCCAATACGAAAAACATGCAGAAGAACAGATCGCTTACTCTGTCCGTTCCTGACAAACTGCAGCAGCACTTGGATTGGTAGCCAGGCGCGGTTAGCACTCGCCTACTGTCTGCTCCTGGCTGCACTTGGGGGAAGGACGACGGGATGGGTTAAGAGCGGAGAGGTATTTCGTTGGCGACCCTGTGTGTGACTTCCACATGTGTGTGTGTGTTCCCATGTGACGCCCATTGCATGTGTGTTGGAGTATACAGTAGTGCTGTATGACGAATTAAGACTTCTTCTTATGAGTATGTTTCAACTGCTGCCTAAGAAATAAGGCTACTACTTATATTAAAATACATTATATAGTGGGACCTATGAATGACAATAATAAGATGTCTACTTTATCAAGTATTACTCACCGCTGCCTCTGCAGGTCTGATACTCTTAATATCTTCATCAGTCAAGAGACTCTCCTCCCTGCTGGATGCTGAGTCAGTCTTAATATCAAACAACTCCCTCATCATCAGAGAGGCTGTGAACTCCCGGTTTCCTTCTGTCACCTCACATAGATCCAAAGACTCCTCATCCTCCTAAGGACAGGACAAATTACATGTTGTAATGGCTGTGTATCACATTAGAAAAAAGTTTAATATGCCTTAGCTGAGTGTCTCCTCGTCCATTGCAAGAGAAAACAGGCAGCACATTTAATATAACCTGGTATACACATACAGTGTGTTGACTTTATACCTAATTTCTCTGGGTAAAATGGTTTGAAAATCCATTCAAATTTCACTCATAAGCAACAATAAAAGATGCCTACTTGATTGACTGAGTCACACTAGGAGTAAACACCTTGAAAGGTTGGCTGGTCCATGTGGTCAGCTGATTGCACTTCTGGCAGTGTTGGATGACTGTGAAGATCTTGTCCCCCTGCTTTCTGACTACACACTTTCCACTGCACTGTCCACACTGCCGGAACTGCAGTAGACAAGTAATGTTCACACACACATTGTGTGGAACAAGGTTGTGTGGAGCAACGTCTTCCTTCGTGAGTGGAGGACGGCCACGAGAGGTTTCATTGGCTGGGTCGTGATTCTGGAGGGAGGCTGCACACCTGCATCAAAAACAGAAAATGCAGTGCATATGAATTAACCCCACTAACTCCTAAAAACAGACCAGTTCATGTACATGTCAGTTGATGAACAATAACGCTTTTATTATTCACTCATACTGTCGAAAAGAGACATCTCTATATTCTTGTATACAACCCTAAACACTAAAATGAACACCATCAGCATTGACAAACTCGTCTCATCTAATTCAGAAAAAAAAAATCTGACCATGCAATGACGTGTAGGCTACTTGTTTAGAACTGACAACTTGACTTCAAGAAAACATACCTTTCCCGTTCTGACTCCGACAGGCTGGACAAGTTCAGGGGTGGGAGTTCTGCTTGTCCCTAGCCTGGGGTTGATACTACTCGCTTTACATAGCTGGAATAAATATCAAAGTCATAAATTATGTTTACATAGCAGTCTCCAACAACAGCGTTGGATTGGAGCTTTTGCCCGGCGACAAAGTATGCAAAAGCAAGCACCGCTCCTAAAAGTAGCAAACGTAGTCTATAGGGCAATTATAACCTCAATCGGGACATTATCAATATAACGACGGTTTAACGCCAGCGGGTAAACCTGACATGGGCTGACATTGCTTATAGTCTACAGTAATCGCTAGTAAATCAACAACTTTTCTTTTTTTGCTGGATCTGCATCGCGGTGCTTAGCCAGAACAGCCAGTGTGATCTGGCTAAGCGCCTCGATGCACAACCAGTCCTGTGAAGGGCTAAAACCTTTCTTGCCATGAAGCAGAAATTTGGTTACACAAAAACTGGAAAAGGTGCGTGCGTATACATTATGATGCAAACAGCACAGGCTGTGAAATGCTAGCTATCTAACGTTAGCTGCCTGCAAAACCTGTTTACATACGGTATGTTGAATGGGTTTATGGTTAAAACTATAACTTTCCGATAACTATGATCATCATCATCATCATCTTCATCCGCTTATCCAGGGTCGGGTCGCGGAGGCAGCAGCTCCAGCAGGGGGCCCCAGACATCCCTTTCCCTAGCAGCATCAACCAGCTCTGCCTGGGGAATCTTTAGCCGCTCACAGGCCAGTGCGGAGATGTAGTCCCGCCACCTAGTCCTGGGTCTACCCCGCGGCCTCCTCCCAGCCGGACACGCCTGGAACACCTCCCTAGGGAGGCGCCCAGGAGGCATCCTCACTAGATGCCCGAACCACCTCAACTGGCTCCTTTCGACGCAAAGGAGCAGCGGCTCTACTCCGAGTCTCTCCCGGATGACTGAACTTCTCACCCGATCTCTCAGGGAGACCCCAGCCACCCTCCGGAGAAAACTCATTTCGGCCGCTTGTATCCGTGATCTCGTTCTTTCGGTCATGACCCATCCTTCATGACCATAGGTGAGGGTGGGGACGAAGATAGACCGGTAGATCGAGAGCTTTGCCTTTTGGCTCAGCTCTCTTTTCGTCACAACAGTGCGGTAGAGCGACTGCAGAACCGCACCAGCTGCTCCAATTCTCCGGCCAAACTCCCTCTCCATGGTTCCCTCACTCGTGAACAAGACCCCCAGATACTTGAACTCCTTCACTTGGGGTAAGGACTCATTTCCTACTCGGAGCGGACAGGCCACCGGTTTCCTGCTGAGAAACTATGATGACAGACCCAAAAAATAATGTGAGACAAATTAAAAAGGAATGAAAACGAGTATAACTCACCTCTCAATCAGCAACATTGCCAGCTCGGCGTTGGACTCGCAGCCCTCAGTTTCCATAAGATCTCTCCAACGTGTAAAAGCCGGTCCGATATTAAGCCTTGTTTTGCTTCGAGCTCGGTCACTCGCTCTCTTCTTTTGCCTGTCTTTTTCAGACACCGTCCTCTTTCGTCTCTCCTCAGCCATTGTGTATAACACTAACTAGACAGGCTACAGAATGTCTGTTGTGGGTTTACTGGCTTCTCTTCCAGCTTCTGTGCCGTAAAGCAGAACGTTCATGCGAGAGAAAACGAAGGTTACGTATTGTAACCCCAGTTCTACGAGTGGAGCGGAGCCCCATAGGGGGCGCTAGTGCTCCTATTGGTGACAGGCGGAGCTCCAGCGATGCCCACAATGTACGCGGGCCCGGCCGACATAAAAACATCAACCCACTGGAGGCTAGGGAGTACACAAGCACCACACAGTAGTAAAGTGCAACTCCCTCCACCCGAACCCCAACGAAGGGACGGTCAGGCAATAAGACGGGCGAACGAGGTGAAGGACCGCAAACGGAACGCAAGGGTCCCCTGGTGTCCACCAGGTGCTAAAAACCAAAGGCACCCCCGCACAGGGGGACGGAACAATGGTCAAGCTGCATAAAACATGGATGTAAAATTGGCCGTGAAGTTTCCATTAGCACAGTCCCAACCAACACAGCCACACCATCTCAGTGCGTGCCCCCAGCAGTGACACTCAAGACAGGGTCTGCCAGGGAGCCAGATGGCACATCCAGTAGATAATAGCGGATAAAAGGCGACGGCGACACCCAGGACGCCGCAGCACAGATATCCTCCACACACACCCCCTGAAAGAGCGGCACGAAGCAGCAACTCCTCTAGTGAAGTGTGCGCGCACCTGGCCAGGCAAAGGGCGGCCTGCCGCGGTATACGCAGCAGAGATGCCCTCACAAAGCCAGCGAGAGAGGCGCTGCTTGGAAAGGGGGGAGCCCAGCTTGCCCGCGCCGTAGCAGCCGAGGCGTGGTCCTGAACGAGGCCGTGCACCCAATGTATGCAGAGAGCGCACGGACCGGGCACAAGAGATGCAACTGCGCGCCCTCCACCGAGCAGTGAGGAGGAGGAGAAAAGGCGCGCAGCTCCAGAGGCTTAGCACTATAAGAGTGCCTAGCCACCTTGGGAAGGAAAACCGGGTTGGGCCTCAGAACGGCCTTACTGCCATCCCCAGTGATGGTGAGGCAGCCCGGCTGCGTCAACAATGCACACAGATCACTCACTCGTTTACCCGAGGATAATACGAGGAGCAATGCCGTTTTGATCGACAGCCATCTGAGATCAACATGCTCCAAAGGGTCGAACGGCGCCCTGCACAGCACGTCCAAAACCAGTGGCAGATCCCATCGGGGGACCAAGGCTCTGACAGGTGATCTAAGCCGGACCACACCCGTCAAAAAGCGCCTGACCAGAGGGTGAGCAAAGACCGTAGTCCTAGCAAACCCCTCATGGCATGCTGAAATGGCAGCAGCATACACCCTAATGGTGGAGGCAGCAAGCCCCATGTCCACCAGATGTTGCAGGTAGGAGAGCACTGACTCAACTGAGCAGGTCTCCGGGCCTACATCTTCCTCATCACACCAGCGCACGAAAGACTCCCACTTTCCAGTGTACAGCTTAGAAGTAGAGCCAGCACACGCACTCTGATAGTGCTGATCACAGCTGTGGAGAGACCCCTCCGAGCTAACCGCGCTGTTCAGCAACTAGGCCACCAGGCGCTGACACAGAACCGGGGGGGCCTGAACCGCCCCGCCCGCCTGGGACAGGGCATCCTGTCTGTACGGAATGAGCCATGGGCGAACCTGGACCAGAACCATCAGCTCTGCGAAGCATCGCGTGCTGCAGACCACCGTCTGGCGCAACTAGGATCACTGTACGACGCTTGGACTGTATCCTAGCCAACAGCATAGGGAAGGGGGGAAGGCATTAAGCAGGTCCTCCGGCCAAGGAGTGTGTGCAAAGGCGTCCACTCCCAGCGGAAGGTTGTCTGTCCAACTCAGAGAGCCATAGGGAACAATGGCAGCCTGATCGGACGTTAATTGTCATGCAGTAATGCCGTGCTTCTTGCTCTTCCACTGCGCTGCAGAACTCTGGCGAGTGGGGGACGGAGCGTGGGAAGCCTGAGCAGAGTGCTGGTTCGAGGGAGGAGGACTGGGGGCAGCCGTCGGAGCGGCGGACCTCACCTTCCTCTTCCTCATTTTCACGGGGACACGGGCGACAGCAGACGGGGTCTTCCTGACCCCGAGATGCCTGGCCACCAGCTTTAATTGCTCCTCTACTTTCTCGAGGCGTTCCAAAGTTTCCCCGGCGGCAGAACTGAACAGCCCGGACTGGTAGATGGGGGCATTCAGCAGAGCCGTGCTAGCCGATCCACTCACGGAGGAGACCCCAGCCACAGCAGGCGACGGTGCACCACCGCGTTAGCCTTGACGCGACCAGTGCAGATCGCGGCAGCCTGGCAGAGCTGCATGGCCGCTCCAGCTGCAGCTTGGAGGTCAGGAACACGTTTGAGCGGTGGCGAGGTGCCGCTCCTCAAATCCGATGCCAAGGTGGTGACCAGCATGGAGATGGAGGAAACAGCAGCCATAGTCTGGGCAGCGAGGACATACATGCGGTCGGAGAAGACAGCCGCTTGTCAGTCTCGCGCCCCGGGAAGCTGGGGCTTCTTTGTATTGCTCCACGCAGCCACGCCAGGAGCGAAGTGGACAGCAAAAGATGGCTCAAGCGCCAGGATGCCACCGGATATGTCACGCTCCTAGCCAGACACACGCATGGCGTCAGTCCAGGCGTGAACTGGGGCCTTAGCCTGCTTGAGAGGCGCCACCCAGGTACTCTCGACAAACCTGGCGATATGTGCCATGACAGGGAGTGGCCGCTTGACCTTCTGCGTCGAGAGCTTGAAGCAGGAAATGCCCCAGAGATTGGTGCATTTCGCCTCAGGCTCTGATGGGAGGGGGATACCGATGGAGACTGCCACGTGCTCAAGTATACCAGGAACCCTCCAGAATACGAGCGGCTTGGCCCCACCGGCATCCCGGGGCTCATTGTCTGGAGGGCCGCCATCTATATCTCCAGTCTGCAGCTGGATTCGTCCAGAAAGGGGCGTGAAGAGATCGAACCCTGGGTCATCTGTGCTGTGGACATGGTTTAAAACTAACGTCCGCACCATGAAGACACAACCATCTATAGTCTGTGAGCTATCTAGCTAGTGTCGATGCTAGCGAACGTTAGCTAGTTACCAGTCCAGCACCAGAAATGCTAGCTCTTCGTCAGTCCTCAATCCCTTCAGCTTCTGCAGCTCTCTCCATGGATCAATAGTAACGCCGATGTAAATTCAACACTTCTGTCTTGCCCGATCCGTTTCTTCCTTTCTGCACCTAACGCACTTCTCCTCTTTGGTTTAGTCGTCAATGGTGTGGTGGTTGGTGGGTCTGGTCGTTTGTTTCCACCTGATCCTGACATGTTCTGTCTTAAACCCTTAATGCTAGTATAAAATGACTTTTATATTCAATAAAACGCTATTCACGCCGGGATTTATCAGTTTATGCTTAATGCACTTTAAGTTTGTAGTCTAAAAAAAGGTAGACAAATAAAGCAACATTTTCGGGCAACTTTAGAAGCATGACTGGAAGGGGAATGGAAGGCTCGGGGCGAGGCGCAGTGGTGGGTACGTTTGATATCACATGACCGCGCGCTCTCCAGACAAACATGGCTGAGGCAGTTTGTATTTGCCAATTTCTGTTAATTTTCTCTGTTGTAGTAGTTTATGGGTTTTTGGGGCAGAACTTCACCAGTCTCATTGCTGTCCATATAAAGTTGATTCTTGCTTAGGTGTCTCTAATACAGTGTATATTTAGATCACTGCTAAAGGTGTTAGCAGATCATAAAAGGTCAGTCTAAGGGTCATAGAAGTCCAGAGAAGAATTTCTGGACTGACTCGGTCAGCAAAGAGCCGTCAACAACAGCTGTAAAGTTGCTTAATCGGACATTAGATATAGTTCAGTTCCCTAGCAGGTCTAATCTTGAACTGGTTTTGTGCCATCATCGCTTCTCACCATAACTAAAGAATTGTCAGGTGACCAGCCTCTACTAAGCACCCCCACCAAACAGTATAAAAGAAGAACCACTGGAATGGAGGGGTGCGCTTAACCTCGTAGCTCATGTTGGCTTAAACTATCATACGCTAGCTTTAGCTTTAGCTTAGCAAGCTAGCATGTTAGCATGCTAGCTCACACCTGTTGTCCACGCTACGCTACTCAACGTCATGCTACTCTACTGCTGTCACGGTATTGTAAATCGTCTATTCTTGTTACGTAACTGTTTTGTAATAAGCTACGTGGCAAAACTATATTGGACCATGCCTAAAGCTTGGTTACTGTATTGTGTTTTGATATGCTTATTCTTTGTTAAATAAACTACAGAAAGATTTCTCTTCTCAATATTCATTGATTAGTAATGTTTTAATTAAGGTTCCCCACATCAGAAATGGCGTTGTCGGCAAGAATTGAATATATTAAGCTATTATAAAACTGAAAACTCTGATAAAGGCGCAGAAGAAGTATTTTACCTATGCAAACAGAGCGCAAAATAACAATTGTATAGGGTATCTGCTTTAATGTGTTGAATCAAGAGTTCAAGTATAAAAATGCTTAATCAGTAAAAGAACCTGTTATATGGAACTGTTTAAGAAATGGTCAATGAATGTTGGACGAGAAAAATGCCAGGTATTCAGCTGTGTGGATTGTGCATGGGTTTTTCAATTAATATGTTTGAAAATTGTCACTGTAAGCAAACAGATAGGAAAATGATACTAATGAGTTGTACGATTGAGCAACACATAGCCAGTCAGTTGCTATTTCCCAGGATTTGATTAATTTGAAATAAGTGTATTAGCCTATAGATATCCCTTATGAGTGAATGAGACACAGGCGCGGATTAAGATCTAGGGTACGGATGGAAGTGGACCGCTGGCGGGTTGCCAGGACTGGCTAATTCAGGCCCTGCGCCTGAACTTGAAATTCTAAAAAATACCAGGAAATAAGTGACTAACTTTTTGGCTGAGCCTATAATAGCCACTGCAGGGCTTAGACTTTTCTCGCTGGCAGCAAAATAAGTCGTTAATACAGATTCCAGGGTTATTTAGGAATGTATGGGTTAAAGATCTGATTTCAGGATAAAACAAGGAGTACAGCCATTCGGTCGAGAAAAAAGATAGAGGACATTTTACAGGTACCGTACAGAATTGACATTAGTAGCCACATTCCACGGGATCAAACAAACAGACACGGAATTCGGAACAGGAGTGGGATGGTGTGCTATGGAAACTACAGAGTATGCTATATAGTTGAGTATCGAGAAAAAATTCAAAGAAACAGCAAAGTGACAATTGCATGGTCAAAAATAATAACCTAAATGGAGCACACACACACATACACGCACGCACACACATATATGTAACGCACACACATACGCGCACTTACGCACGTACAAACATATTCACTAGAGCCAAAAGACATTCCAATAAGGAACACTTACTGTGAATAAAACTAATACTGCATGATTGAGTGCTGAACCGGCCAAATATGACCGGAACAGGTGGCTGTGTGATTACTAAAAAGAATTATGCAATAATGTGTATGTCATAAGAATAACTGTAAAAATGCTTGAAATGCTAAGCGCTACAGCTATGCTAATGTGCTGAAGCTTAATCATGAACTAAAAGCCAGCTGATCTGAGTAAAGTGCTATTATAACACTTTTGAGAATCGCTCTTGACGGTACGAGAGATGAGAGGCTGGGAAGAGCAGGAATCTGCCTGTTGGGTGTGTGCGTTAGCCTTGGGTGTGTGTAAGCATGACGAACAGTTGTCTGTCTGTCAAGGCACCGAGAAGCTATTAACAGCACAGGCTCAGGCGGGCAGCCCCCACCTCTGCTGCTCACTCTCTCTCTCTCTCTCTCTCTCTGTCTCTCCCTCTCTCTTTCAAAACTACTGTAACCCAAAGAAGATCACAGGAGAGTAATATTGGATTAAGCCAAAACTATGATTAGTTGTTAGCAAATTATGATATTAAACTATTGAAACTGCAATTTGAAATACCCTGAATATATATATATATATTATTTAAAATAATAGGGAACTTGCTAATGATGACTGAGTACTGTCTGCAATAATGGGCCTTGTCTCCCCAGACGCTCGGGACACCTATTGTCCTGAGAAACAAAGGGAGGACAGTTCACCCATGGTGTTCTGCAGGACATTTTGTAAATGGCTCGGTTGTCATGAACCAAGAAGAAAAAAGTATAGCCCCCCAGCACAGGTGGAAGACACTCAGCAGCCACAACAGGTATACAGTACTGTTTTAAGAATTGGCACTGTAACGTGTATGGAGTAACGTAACAATACCAACGTTATCAGAATTTACAGAATAGACTACTTAAGGAAATATTGCTGTAATAAAAAGTGCACAACATAACAATAATATGACTTCCTAAGAGTATTGTTCCAGAGTAAGGAGAGATGAAGTCGTGAAGAGTAAGGAGAGATGAAGTCGTGAAGGAGAATCAATTCCTGTGCGTCTACCAACGTCGTTTGATTGGGCCAACGCCGTCACCGGTGGTGAATGGTGCGCAGATTAAGACAAATCACTGACCCAGTGATTAATTGTTTAACTGCCTGGGTGCCACCGCTCCAAGTCTTCCATCTTGCAGGCCATAGAGAGGCCTTATTGGGGTTTCCGACCGGAACCACAATAATACGACATAGTTGGTTAACATCTGTGAAGTGTATTTTTACCTGCAGGATGGACAGAGCGGCCGTGGTGAACCAGCCATTGGGTCAAGCGAATACTACATGATACCGTAAGAAATGTTATCTCCACTGGAGAGAAATATTTCTATTGACATACAATCTAATAAATGACTGAACTAACTTGTGAGGTGCTCTGGAGCCAAGGTCCGTTCTACGATGGGATTGTATTGTCCATCGTGGCCTGACGTCCGAGAGCTGGAGACTAACCATCATGACTACACTGAAGTAAGAGAGGATCAGGTGAGCTTTGAGTGAGTAGCCAATTAACCAAGTAACAAGCCGAACCTGACTGGAATTTACTATAAAAAAGTAATAGGGGAAGCGTAGTGACTATAGTGACGACTATAGTGACTATTAGCATATCCCTGATGGGAAGGTAGGCACTGACTATTATTTGAGTTATAGGGAAAGCAAGAAGCAGTAATCAAGTGAACTATTTAAACTCAGTAGTATAGGAGGGACAAAGAAAAGACTAGTGTGTACATGAGGGCAAGGAAGAGAGAGTAAATACTATTTGCTAAATTATATTCTAGACTAAACAGCCCAAGCGAAAGACTCATTGGAAATCTAGTGCCCTGCAGGGGAAGAAAATTAGTAATATTTTATTTTCAGCAAAGTCATTTAGCAAAGAGAATTATAAAATCATTCTTTTAATAAAAACATTGTCCCAATTAGTGTTTGCTCTTAGCCAGGGTAGTGTTAAAGAGCAGGGCAAGACATTGTTTAGTATAATTTATATTTTTATTAGGAAATAGATGTAAAATATTAGAAATAAGTATAGAATGTTTTTTTTAAATGATAGCATTAGTTTTTATAAGCTGAATTTTTGCTAGAATAATTTATATTTTTGAAATTTTTATTTGGACTGTCCAAATCATAATCAGTCTATTTTTACTCACTACTATCACCATGAAACAATGAGAGAAAGGTACGTGGAGAGAAAATCAATGACTATATGATAAATTGAACAAATTGTTAAATTACACTGTTGTTATACAATTGTACTATTGAATAAGGAATTTGTTAATCTGTTGTTAAAGTTTCTGTGTGCAGCAGAAATAAAATTGGAACCAGACCAGTCGCGCAGCAATGGAGGTCAGGATACCATCATGAACTGTCTGTATAGTAATTAAGATTTAAGCGCAATCAATTATCATCAGTATCAGTACCAGTGAGATTGTTGTATTTTTACTTTCATCTTAGCGCTGTACTAACAAAGTACTATACTGTGGTGTTAATTTGTGTGTTTTTAATTCAATCCAAAGGAAGATAGAGCAACATGGCAGAACCAAAACAGAGCAATACACCAATGACCAGACAAGTGTTGAGCACACATGCGGAAATTGTCCTGGAAGAAAGGAAACTAGATCTCTTTCTAGACTGCATTTACCACTGTGTAAAAGACAAGTGTGATTGTTGACCAATGTTGTCTCTCTCTCCATTACAGAGAGGGGGCGGGGTCAAGGCAGTAGTGAATGGAGACAGGCCACAGCTACAGGAAACAGGTAGAGTAGAGAGCGTCAAAAATTATCGACTGTTCATTGTTTGTGAAATCTCATCATACCCCAAAGGCCAGGTGTGACCATGAGACATGCTGAGGTCATCGCCCAAAAGAATGTGTACCCCAACGAGGCTGGCGCCAGACGGGGGAGGTGATTGACAGGTGAGCCCGGCGGCTGGACTGTGGGGTTCCGGCGGCTGGACGATAGGGTTCCGAAAGGAGGTCTATAGTTCAGGTGCGTGGAACATGGAATGTGATGCCGCACGGGGCAAGGAGAAAGGAGAATGGCGCCTTACCCCCAGCCAGACCTCAGGGAGGGACACAAAGGGAAGGCCAGGGGATGGGGTTTTAGAAAGAACAGTGAAGAAAGATAGCTCTAAAACATCAGGAGAATGGACAATAATTCTGCTATGAGTGGTCAATGCTTTATGCTCAACTAAGAAATTAAATTATTGATTACAGTCCCCTACATGATAGATTTAGTTAAAACATGTCATTAATTGTCCACTGCATTATTAGGCTAATTCCGTGTCCAAAGGGGGGATTGGTTTATTTAGGAGCCAGGCAGTGTAGCTGCCGGGACCCTATTGTATTTGTCTATGTTATTATTAGTCATCTTCCACTGAAGTCTAACTTCTCGTGGACAAAACATCAGGGCAAAATTGTCATAAAGGGTAGATGTAGTGTGATTTCTTTCAGAATTTTAACTCAAAAATTGAATTTTTAGAAAAATGTTTAATTCTGTCCTCTGAAACCAACACTACATTACCCACAATCCAACGCAAGCTCCACCAATCGGAGACATCGCTGTTGGTAACCTTACCCAGCCCCTGCCGAGGATTACAATGACTGAATTCATTGATTGGCCAAACTGAGCGACTGCTGCTGAAGTTAATGTTAAATTATGAAGAAAAGCAAACAAACTGGCTACATTAGATCTTCAGATTGTCATTCACAAACTCATTGACCAGATTGTCATTAAAATTGAGCTTACAATGCATCAAAATGTTTTACAATACACAGTACTGTCAACAGCTTTCTCTTTCCTTTGGTGAATATATTATGAGACTCTGATCACTTCGGCCACTCATCCACATTTTAAAGAGCAGACCATCATTATATGATGCAACTTCTATTGTTGTATCCTTTGTTTGAGTGTGTATACTTTAATCAACAACTATTTTCATGGGCTATTACATATACCACACGTTCAGTGTTTTATGATGACACAGATTATAACCTATTATCATACACCGTGGTGACTGGCTTAGTCTATTTGTAAAGCCAAACGTAAGTTGTTGCTAATTAGCTCAGTGAGATAGAGGATGTTGCTTGGTGTCAGAAGTTACAAGTTCAATCCTCAACTGATGCAAAATGAACATTGGAATGTCAACTTTCTTGTCTTCATATTCTCTTGCTCATTGCTCCTGAAATTGCCTGGCCACGCCTCATCGTTGCGTAGCAGCTTTAAGTGTGGTTTTATTTTGGCAAGGTTTATTTAAACTCAAGTTAAAGTTTTAAATAAGTTTTATTTTGATACCAACCAAGCAGCAAGGTTAATTTAATGTACAGACAAGGCGCTGGTCCGAAATGTATCTGCACAACAATTTTATTAGAAATGTATAATAACTTTAATTTTTAATTGGAACAAGAAAATTGCAAATGTTTTTGCTGATAAGGAAAAGGAGTAAATGTGGTTGGAATTGTACCCTAACTCCTACGCTACGCTGAGTTCCAGTCTCCCCTCTACCCAAAAGTGAATGTGGACATCTGTAACCTCTGCATTGTGCTGAGTTCCAGTAACAAAGGAACAAAGTGACTCTTGAGCCAAAGACCATCAAGGAAGGACGTCTATGGAGTGCCAGTCTACCCAGTCTCCTCTACACTCTACTGGACTGATCGGAAGGACATTCCTAAGCCAGGGTGTGTGGGTGTAAAGGATCAGACGGGTGGCAGAGGATTAGACGGTGACCATCAGACGGGTGGCAAAAGACTGGACGTGTGCCAATGGATCAGACGGGGGAGGAGGAGAACGAAGGATCTCAACGGACATCGCAAGGAGGCAGAAAAACATGTCCGTGAGAATGACTTGTCTTAATGAATACTCACTAATATATACATATTGTCATTATTTATCTGTAACAAGGACAAAGCAGATTATTTATCTGTCAATGTACGAATTTTTGTTTGTTGTGTTTAACAGTCTTAAAAGTGTTTAACCGTCTTATGTTTCAAGTTTTAAAAAGAAAATGGTTAAGAACTGTGTGACTAAAATGCTGGTTTCCTCTCCACATGTGTTCGAGAAACTCTCTCTCTCGCGAGATGGCTTGGCTGTGGGATTTGGACAAGGCAGTGGAAACTGGCGCCAACTGTCCCCTGAAAATTGAGGGCAAAGACGCAGGACTCCGCTCCCTACTCCAACCTACAGACAAAGCTAATGTTTTCTGAATAACAAACACAATTCTTTTAAAAATTGACTGTGTTTTTGAGTTAGCATCTATTGTCTGAAGTTATTGTTTAATGTTAATTGTTGTTTTATTGACATTTTTGAGTTAAGCTAGAAGCCAACTGTGAAGTTACTGGTTTTGAGGGAAATAATCCCTCAGACGGGGGTCTGTAGTAGTTTATGGGTTTTTGGGGCAGAACTTCACCAGTCTCATTGCTGTCCATATAAAGTTGATTCTTGCTTAGGTGTCTCTAATACAGTGTATATTTAGATCACTGCTAAAGGTGTTAGCAGATCATAAAAGGTCAGTCTAAGGGTCATAGAAGTCCAGAGAAGAATTTCTGGACTGACTCGGTCAGCAAAGAGCCGTCAACAACAGCTGTAAAGTTGCTTAATCGGACATTAGATATAGTTCAGTTCCCTAGCAGGTCTAATCTTGAACTGGTTTTGTGCCATCATCGCTTCTCACCATAACTAAAGAATTGTCAGGTGACCAGCCTCTACTAAGCACCCCCACTAAACAGTATAAAAGAAGAACCACTGGAATGGAGGGGTGCGCTTAACCTCGTAGCTCATGTTGGCTTAAACTATCATACGCTAGCTTTAGCTTTAGCTTAGCAAGCTAGCATGTTAGCATGCTAGCTCACACCTGTTGTCCACGCTACGCTACTCAACGTCATGCTACTCTACTGCTGTCACGGTATTGTAAATCGTCTATTCTTGTTACGTAACTGTTTTGTAATAAGCTACGTGGCAAAACTATATTGGACCATGCCTAAAGCTTGGTTACTGTATTGTGTTTTGATATGCTTATTCTTTGTTAAATAAACTACAGAAAGATTTCTCTTCTCAATATTCATTGATCAGTAATGTTTTAATTAAGGTTCCCCACATCACTGTCTTGCTGAGGATGAGACTCTAACATCTCTTACATCTAATCTACAGGGTTTCATTAGAAACTGCTACTAAAGTAGCCAATGACGAGTGCTCAATCTCAAACAGAGCATCCCATGTCTCTGTATCCAGGACACAGGCAACTATTACAATGAGTCAATACTGATAAAATATATAAAACAAAAAATTAGAAATGTAAGAGATATATTAAAGGAAAACATTTGCATCTTTAAAACACCCAAATCACATAATACAAGAGAAATCAAAGAATCACATTATTCTAGTAAAAAACTAAAGCTACATAAGATATCTTGGCACTTTGGCAGCCCCTCTGGTCGTGATCAAATCGGCACTGCGTTTTAAGAACCACACTTCCCACAATTCCCCACTCACTCGCTGTATGATAACAAACATGTATGGAGCAGACTGGACTGGGAGATTGTAGCTACTTATGGAAGGATGGCTTCAATGCAGGTAGACACCGGTTTTCTTTCTTTTATGTGCATGTAGATAAATTCACGGGGCGAAGTATTTGTATTTTTGCTGATATTGTGACACGCAAAACGCGTCACTTCCGCTTCCACCACAAGATTTCCCACCAGTGTACTAGCCAGTACACCGAAATTCTAAAATAATGAATTCACAGGGTCTCATGCAGTCTCTATTTTTTTCTGTCTGGCTATGCGAGACTAGAGGTGAAGATGAGAAGAGACGATTTGGGGTGTGTCCCGGGTTTTGGGAGGCTGTTACAGTCGTGATGTGGTGGCCAGTTGTAGCATCTGGTGCATGGAGGTACACAGGTCCTGGAACAGCCACTCAGCGTCCGTCTCTGGGTCGGACTTCCACGCAGTGCAGGAAGCCACAATTCTGAGGATTTATCAAGAAGGAAATCAAGCATTACCTTTATTCTTACTCTGGTTCAACGTCACTTGATGACAGGTGCGTATGCACGATAGCCTACCTGTCATCTCGGATCTGGTAGAAGAAGCTGTATCCGTGGTGCACCATGGGAGCACCAACCCCCACAACTGTGCTGTTGCCCACTGTGCTAGTAGACAGCACAAAGTTACCTCCGCCCCCACTGTAGAGACAGACACAAACAATTATGAATACTTATACCCATATTTGGCCTGGCCTAGCACAGTCTGGATCAACCGGGAAGCACAGGGTATAATCTTACTGGTCTCAATATGCTCTCCTGTGAAATGTATCACAATCGCAATGTAATCGCAATATTTGTGTATGTTTGGCATGGCTTGGACATAAGCATTCCCCTGGCGCTTATTTTTACTGTTCCAATGGAGGACTGTGTGCAAGTCATGCCAAACACTTAACAATATTCAGATTGCGATAATATTTCACGAGAGCATACCAAGACTGGTGAGATTACACTCTGTGCTTCCCATCTCTGAAAAGCACATTTATCATAGTTTTTCAAAGCATTAACGTATTCCCTATTGAGTTCCATTGTAGCCCAGTGAGAGTCTGCAGAAAAACTGCAGCTAGCTCAATACTGGAACAGCAGTGAAATTATGGTCTATGTTTGGCCACAAATAGAACTAAATATCTCAAATAGCACACTAACCCTTTAAATTTATAGACAGATCACTTTATAGATAGCTCACACACCTGACACCTGTGCAGTCGTGGCTCTTACCTCTTTGCATAGAGAGGATCAGTGAAGAGGCTGGGCATGGGAAGTCCCTCTTCCTTGGCGATCAGGTACAGGCCTAGGAGATGCCTGTCAAAACCTGAGACAAAGACATACGCTTTGATCTGAAGAACATGTAGGACAGTATAGCGACGTTTCAGATTATGAACTCGCAGACAGAGTGACCTTTTCCGTTCTGGGCCTCTGCCATCAGTTGGTTGTGCTTGTTGAAGGCCAGCTGCAGGGATGTCCTCTTGGCATCGTCCTGAGAGAATACTAAGTTAGTTAGGTCTACGTTATATCAACATTGCACACCATCTCTCTCTCAGACACACACACACGCACGCACATGCGCACACACATACTTACCGTGACAGTGGGGTCAAGCATGGCCTTGCACCAGTGTAGTGCCTCCAGGGTACAGGGACGCATGGTCTCAGTCCTGCCATGGTAGAACCTTCGAGTCATCGCTGTCTCATAACAACTGCCTGGCCTGAGAAAGAGGGTGGAGGAGAGAAGAGAGGGAGGAGAAGAGAGGGAGGAAAGAGAAGAGAGGAAAGTTTTCAGTGTTGTTCAGAGAAAGATTGAATAGACATATATTGTAATAGCAATTCTATTAAACCACTTGCACGGCACATGTTCAAGAAATATTGCTATGAGATGAATTAATAAGCATGAGACACAACAAGAAAAAGTGTTTATACAGGTTATACATTTTCTGAGTAATTTCTACTAAAGGTCTCTGCAGCAGAGTTTAATAGTAACATCCCCTTGGGGAGAAAATCAAGGGCTTCTAGGTAAAAAACTAAAAATTGCGGATTAGTCTTAAACCCCCCCCAAAAGCCGATAGCCAATTAAATCGTCCAATAGCAAAAAAATAAAAAGAAAAAAAAGAGAAAGAAAATGGTCACTGTCAAATAAATTCAATACCAAAATAAATAAATTAGCTAAAGGGAAGAAAAGGGCCTACACATACTCTTGAGATTGCCTTAAGTAACGTCTCGCATGGTGAGAGGAGCGCAACTGTAGGCTCGGTTGTCATAGATCATATACACTTGTTCTGAGCTTAAGGCTGGTTGCATTCAGATATGTAGACACACCTTACCTGCCATGCAGCCTGTAGAAGGCTAGCTGCAGGGCCATCTGCACAAAGGTGTCTGGGTGGAGCTTCCTCTGCTTGATGGCTGCTTTTCCAAACGAGGTGAAGGCATAACAAACCAACTGCAAGTCACTCGTCTGTCAGACCAGAAAACACACAGACCCACAGTTATGTGAGGTGCGTGTTTGGTAGCTGTGTGTACGGCCACTGTTACAGCCCCTTGCCTTTTGATGTAGGCCTATTGTTTATTCCTACCCATGTAGTCCTATAGTTTATGTATCTTCTTCTTCGTCGTCGTGCGGGTTAGGTGTTCTCTCCTCCCCAGGCTCGGGGCTATTCTTTTACCACCCCGAGCCTGGGTGAGGGGTCACCCGGGCTATATATCCGGGCACACCTCCAGGAGCCATGTCACCATTTCGTCATCCAAAACCGTCAGGCCATGCATTCCGTTGGGTGTACGGTATATCGGACAGTCCTGGATGACATGGTCTGCGTTTTTTTCCTCGGCGCCACACTCACACGGCGCACTGGATAACAAGCCCCATCTGTGCACCGATGAGCGGAAGCGTCCGACGCCGGTCCGGAGGCGATTAAGTCGCACCCACGCCGGTCTGGGTAAGCCCATGCCGGGAGGGGAAGGACCGGCGGCCGGGATGAAATCACGGAGTCTGGAGGCGTTTGCCTCCCACTCCGCACGCCAGATGTGGTCCACCCATCCTGCCTCGCTGATGTTAAGATCTCTACATTGCTGCAGGAGATCCCGTGCAACAGGCACAAAAGGGTGTCTCGACTTGAGACGCCGGGTAGGCTCCGCTGTTGCAGCGAGCCTGTCGTGGAGCAGGTGGTTAGGCTCCACGGCCCGGCAGGCGAGACGTGCTGTGGTTCCTGTGCGGCGGAGGCCAGCGGGCTGGATGCCTGCGAGGATGGGAAGGTTGTCCACAGGAGTGGGACGCAGGCATCCTGTCACGATGCGCAAGGCTTCGTTGATAGGCGAGTTTATGAGGCGAGTGTGAGCGCTGTGACACCAGACCGGTGCGCAATATTCAGTTTATGTATGTTTTGTTTTGTCTCCCTTTCTTTGTTTGCTTTACTCATACATTTCTCTTGTACCTCAGGTTTGCCCAGCTGACAGTCATTGTGTCATCTTGTTGTCTGCCAGCTGAGCTTCATCAGTCATCAGGTCACCATCCTATATCTGCTTCAGTTTCCCTCACCCCAGCGGATGTGGCATATTTCTGGTTTTCTGTTTTGTGGTTAGTTTGTATTCTGTTGACCTATTTTTGTTATGCAGACATTTGATCCCTTTTCTCCATTTTTGTTACCAGCCTACTTTTTTGTTAGAGATTCATTCATACTTTTGTTATTATTTTTTCTTAGTTTTAGAGCACACATGTTCAGCAGGGTTAGGCAAGTCTGCCCATGGGTCTACACATGTAGACTTACCCTTTGTTAGGACAAAAGCCCTAGGTAAGCGGTAACACCACCTCCTGTATTTAGCGGTGCTTCAGCACCTCTCAGGTTAGGGGAGGCATTTTTGTTTGTTTATGGATTTTATTTGGTGTGACTGGTTTAGCTTCCTGTCGTTCCTGTATTGTTGTCTTTAGTTTAGGAATAAACATAACTTTTTTGCATATATTTTGTGTCCATACCTCCTCATTCACCTCACTCATTGCCTTATGTTGCGCCCCAGTCTTCCGAACCACCAGGGGGCGTAACATAAAATGGAAGCTCGTCAGGGATTCTTGTAATCCCGTGCAATGAGTGGGTGGTTGTTGGAGTGCAGAGGGCACTTGAGTAGGCTGGTACATTTTCTTTTTCAGTCATTTTTTACTTTTTCTAGTGGAGTAGTTTAGGTCGGTTTCTCTCCTCATTTCTTGGCGAGTATCACTTTAAGCATTTCTGATTATTGGTTTGGTGCTTGGTGATACTGGGTTGGCGCCACGATGGCCACCTTTAGTGTGAAGGAGTTTTTGAAGGAGCCTTCTGTTGAGCAGATTGACCACTGCAGAAAAGATGATTTATGTGCCAAAGCAGCACATTTTGATGTTGAGATCCGTAAGTCCAAAACTTTGGCTCAGATGAAAGAAACAGTGGGGCAGCTGTTAGTGGAGAAGGGTGTATTTACTGGTCTGAACGGAGGGGCAGCCAAGGAAGTAGATCAGGTAAAGTTAGATGTGGTGATATGTATTCTGGTGTGGTGCGTTCATGACTCACAGTGTCCAGGTATTGTTGTTTAGCATGGTTGATGTCACTCCTGACTCGGTCATCCACAATAAACACCAGCTCCTCAGGAACGGGCATAGACCTCACCAACTCTGAGCCCTACACAAACAAACATACAGCCAATGAGTTCTACGGTAAGCACTCCCAAAACCAAAGATAACATACATTATAAATATTTACCTTCCACTTGCCACCTGTAGCTTTGAGCTGTTGGTCAACGTAATGACAATGAGTTACCAACACCATGCCATCAAGTGGAGAATGCTGAAACACACACACACATTCAGTTATCACTGCTACATATTGTACACAGACAAACACATTCACAGAAATACAGTACAAGCTACAGCTTTAACAGCTACACTGAACTTAAACAATAAAAAAAACGAATTCTCTCTATCTCACCCATACATACTGTATATGTATACATATAGAATACTGTACATGTATACATAAATAAAGGAATGAATCAATGAATACACACACTTACATCACAGTTAGATCCAAAGGTCCCATTAGAGAAGGAGATGGAGTTGTAGGATTTGTCTCCCCAGCGGATGGTGGGGTCGCCTATTAGGGCCTGCCGGGTCACCTGGGTTTGGAGTTCAGAGGTCACATAATAGGATACAAAAACCACTCGCACACTGCTGGGTTCCAGTATCATTATTGCACCAAGTGACGTTTCGAGCTAAATGCTCTTCATCAGACACATCAGTGCATGTTTATCTTTCTGTTTAGCAAACAATAGGATACACTACACTGACTTCTCTCCAACTGACACAAATTTTACGTGTGTGTGTGTGTATGGTCTGTACCTGTGTATAGTCATCTGCAGTGGCATATGGTTTTGAGTCATCAAGGGAAAGCACAAACAGGCTGCTCTGGATGGTCTCCAGGATGGTCTTATTAACTGGGTTTAAACCCATCAGATGCTCCCTGGTCTGCAGAGAGACAGGGGGGGGGGGGGTGTTAAGAGGTGGGGAGGTGTGGTAGTGATTTTCATCCTCCATAGAAACTTCCATGCAGCATTACCTTGGCCCATCGTGTTCTCTCTTCAGAGGTGAGGGCAGCGACTCCATGTCCCTCTGGCTCTCCCTCACAACACTGCTTCACATAGCTCAACTGCCTGTACACACACACACACACACACACAGAGCAGGGTTTGACATTGGACAGTATTGCATATGAACACTTAGAACAGAAACACAGATGTGACGAGTACCTGAGCAGCTCTGGGGGAGTGAGGATTTGTCCCTCGTAGAGCGTGTCAAAAGAAAAGATCCGTCCACGACACATCACCACCACATGGGAGGGGCAGGTACCCTCATTCTCTATAACACACACCATGGAAAAAAGATGAAACCATTCAGAAGCAGATTTTCTGACATTTTTTTCTATCAGCATGAGTTAATGAGTAAATGTGTGTGTGTGTGTGTGTGTGTGTGTGTGTGTGTGTGTGTGTGTGTGTGTGTGTGTGTGTGTGTTTGTGTGAGAGAAGAGAAAGAAAAAGAAGCTCACCTACCAGTCTTAAAGTAATTGTGGATGGAATCCTTGGTTACTCCGGGAACTTTGCAGGTACAGAAAAGCATTCTTAACTGGTCCATATCAAACGGGACACTACCCCATTTCTGTGGCGCCAACCTCTCCCTAAAACACAGAAGTAACTGAGTGTTTACAGTAACTACTTCTCTAACATTTAGGCTGTCCAAGCCTTAAACGGTGTGTGTGTGTGTGTGTGTGGCGGGGGGGGGGGGGGGGCTTACGTGCGAATCATGTCCCAGTATTGTAGTATATGCCACATGTTGATACTGGTCCTGGGTAGCTGTGTTCCCTCTTTGGGGGGCCAACAGTGCTCCAGGTAGGGTGCTGGACCTCCAAAGTTTACATTCAGCTGGGAGGGAATCCTGACTTCCAGATATGCTGTATCAAACCACCATTCCTCCAACTGGGGTATAAAACACACACACACACACACAGGAGTCAATAAAGCAATAACATGTTTTATTTGTGTATTGTGATTTTGTCAATGCTCTTATAGTAGTCTCCATCTGTGAAACATGTGAGTGTTGAGAGTGAGTACCCAGTTCCTCTTGGTCCTGGCTCTGTGCAGTAGCTTCTGGTGCAGCTCCTTGCCAATGCCTTCTCCAAACTTCCTCACAATACCAGCTGTAGCCTGGTACTCCTCTTCTGATGCAAATGGACGAACTGAAAGGATAAATTCACAAACCAAGTTTAATGTATTGTACACAGATACAATACTTTGGCATACTCTCACAAGACATAAGCATGTCATCTTTGCACTGTCCTGTTTTTGCACTGTCCTGTCTTGTCCCTGCACCCTGTCCAATGTTGTCTAAATGTTAGGCACCTCGCCCAAAAGCAATTCCTTGTACGTTGTAAAACTGAATGACAATAAACAGATTCTGATTCACACAGACAGTCAAACAATCAGAAAAACTAATCTAACCTGAATCAAGGTATTTAACAAGGCTGCCTTCCAGGGTCGGGACAGGCAGAGGAGGGAGGCTGCTCTGGTACTGAAACGTCCGCTCAGCAGGGGACTCGGACACCCGGTTGGCCATTTCTTCTCCCCGAGCTGTAGCAAGGACAAAAGCAGGGTCGATCACACCAGTATACCAGTTGTCAAAGTAGTCATTATGGGTATAATAAATCCTTCTCAAATCGAGGTAGTTGTTAACACCCCGGTCTGAGAGCCACCAGCTAGAATCGAGAGGTTCATTGTGGACCGCGGATCAGCTATCAAACAACTAGTTGGCCAGTTATCAAATCAACTTTTATTTATATAGCACCTTTCGTACACAAGCGCAACCCAGCTGGCTCACGCGTTAGCAGGAGCTGAAGAACTAGCCATTATTTCAGAGTTCAATCCACAGAAGTTTTCTCTCCTTATTTACCTTACTACCAGGTGTTGTCTTAGCTAGATAGTCGATGGGCGGAGAGGCCTACGTTATAGCTAGGCAGGTTTGATTCTCTGTCGTTTGCTAGCTAACGTTATGTAGGCCTAGCCTACCAGGTGTTGTCTACCGATACTTGAAGGGCAGGTCTTTGAACTTGCCTGCCGCCACATTTCTCGTCATCACCTTTCCCCACAGAGGTAGAGCCAGGGTAGAGCTGCCTACTTCCCTTCTTCTTCTTCCTTGGGTTTATGGCGGATCGCAAACAGCTTAAAGGTGCATACGCCACCTACTGTACAAGAGTGTGTAGCATCATGTCATCATCCTAGTGCTTACAGACTACAGTCTACCCCACAACCGTGTGTCACCTAAGAAAGTAAATAGAGCCTTCCTGAAGATTACTACCCCCCCCCCCTTCCGTGCCCAATAAACCCCTCAAATTCCATTCCCGTCCTGCTTCTCTGACTTTATCGCGGAGTCTCTCTCTCTGTCTTCCTCATAGTTGGGACAGTGCAATAGAACATGTTCAGTGTTTTCTTTAGCTCCACAGTGCCCACATGCATCACTCCCCCTTTTCCCCATTACAAACAAGGTGGCGTTCAGTCCCGTGTGATCTAACCTCAGTCTAGCCATGACGATTTCCTCCCTCCTGTTCAGTGCAGTGTAGTTCTTCACCACAACTGACTTCTGTACCCGTGATACCCCCTCCCCTTCTGGTTACTTTCCTGTTCCCTTCATGGAGCTATGCATGTGTCCCGTCATTACCATAGCCGCGCCCCCATCCACCCACCTGCCTTCACCAGTGAAGACCTGTGTCTCTAGCCCACTCATGCACCCAAATTCAAATCCCAACTGACACTGAACATTCCCTCAATTGCCAACCGGGGCAAAAACAGATTGAATCTCGGCTATTCGGGTTTGGAATGTTTGGGGATATAAACGTGGCCTAATGATTCCCGCCAAGCCAGTTGAGATGAAAACCCCGCCCCCCGATGAAAACATGTTTGCTGGCTGGAGAGCGCGCAGTAGGCCTATCAAACGTACCACCACTGTACTCTTACCTTCCATTCCAATGCAAATTCCAATGCATTTGTTACCTGTGCGAAAGCTAGCGAGACAGTCGCACAAGAATGGCCGAGGAAGTGCAGCCAAAAAAAATTCCACCTACACCAGCACGCACTGCTAAAGAAAGCAAGAAAAGAAAGTCTGTAGTAGAAAGGGCTACGAACAGAAAGAGATATGAAAAAGTAAGAAGTCAAACCAGAGTCAACCTCGGTATGGCTTTTCAACGATGGCGACAACTGAGGGAGTTGAATGGCCTGGGAAGTGACGCCATGGTTGCTGTATTTCTGTTGGACAGGTACAGTTATGGTGCGTTCGTTTATAACTGGGAGGTGGCAAATTGCGACTTGCTACTAGGAATGATTAAATAAAACGCTGCATGAACTCGCACTTCCTCGTCGCAAATTCGGATATGTTTCTCAGCCTCCAGTTGCCGGCTGATGTCAATATCATATCATATCATCATCGTATCATTCGCTATAGCTCGAATGCACACAGGTCGGAGGTAGGTATTTTGCCACTTGCGACTTGCCACCTCCGACCACAAACGAACGCACCATTAGCTAATTGCCTGGTTTGTTTTCATTCTGGTGGGATTTGTTATTTTCAAGAACTACGTAGCCAACGTACCTAGCTACGCGTATAGGCCAACGCTAACGTTAGCTACGCTGTAAGTGTAAGCAAGTCGACTAACGTTATGTACACTAGCTGTGTTTACACATAAGACATGACGACATGTTACCTGAATCAGAATCGGATTTAGTCAGATTTATTAGATTTGCCTCCAGGTCGATAGATAGATGGATGCAGCAGGGCACCTCTGTAAAATGAGGCTGAGAGTTTATTCACCTATTTTCTGATTTACTGTGTTCATCAATGAGGGAAAACAAGGTGGGTAAACTGCACTTGACAGTTTACCCACCTCTGTATTTACCACTACGCCTGGATGGATGACCCCCCTGTGGGAAGTAGATAATGATATTTTAATGATTCCCATAGGGGGAAGTAGGTAGGGAAGTATACTACTATACCTACTACAACTGTTGTTACTATTTTTCATACCAAAACCCATGTCCACATAAGTAATATAATGAGCACCTGTGACACATGCCCCTCGCCTCACAGCAAGAGAGAGGGAGAGAGAGCATATATACAGTTTTACACAATATATCAGAGCAGCACCACAATTTCAGTCTGTACTTACATAGGCACATATGCTTCCTGGTAGATAGGCTTTGAATTACTGCATGAACACGTGAGTTTATGAATGAATTGGAGATGGACAGCCACAGTGCTAGTGTTGATGAAAGTTAAAGCATCCATGGAAAAAGTATTCTGTATCAGTTGCAAGTATATGAATGGTACCCTCCAGACAAAGGCTGTCAAAGGGTAGTCAATTTCTCATTAATAAGATACAACTTTTCTTTTGGGGTAAATATGGTATGATATTCTGATACATGTTCTCAATCTCTGTGTTCAAAATATGTTTTTTATGTATTTCCTACCTTTTATGTGAGAGGTGGAATGTCACCAGTGTTGTCGGTTAATGCAAACTGATCATTCCTTGCTGAGATACCCATTCCAGAGTAGCTATTCTTATAATCCAGACCATAGGACAGATTAGAGATGTAAAGGTTGAGATTAATTTATGTGCGCTGCATTTTTGTTTCTGATGCAGGTGTGCAGCCTCCCTCCAGAATCACAACCCAGCCAATGAAACCTCTCGTGGCCGTCCTCCACTCACGAAGGAAGACATTCCTGACCTTGCTCCACACAATGTGTGTGTGAACATTGCTTGTCTACTGCAGTTGTTCCGGCAGTGTGGACAGTGCAGTGGAAAGTGTGTGGTCAGAAAGCAGGGGGACAAGATCTTCACAGTCATCCAACACTGCCAGAACTGCAATCAGCTGACCACATGGACCAACCAGCCTTTCAAGGTGTTTACTCCTAGTGTGACACTCACTCAATAAAGTAGCCATCTTTTTATTGTGTTGCTTATGAGTCCATTTGAATTTGAATTGATTTGAATTTTCAAATCATTTTACCTAGAGAAATTAGGTGAGAACCTTGTATGTACATTTGCAGTAGCTTAATTAGTGATGTGTTGCAAGGCCAGGTTATATTAAGTGTGCTGCCTGTTTTCCCTTGCAATGGATGAGGAGACACTCACCTAAGGCCTATCAGATTTTTCAAATGGGACACACAGCAATTAAAACATGTAATTTGTCCTGTCCTTAGGAGGATGAGGAGTCTGTGGATCTATGTGAGGTGACAGAAGGAAACCGGGAGTTCACAGCCTCTCTGATGATGAGGGAGTCGTTTGATATTAAGACTGACTCAGCATCCAGCAGGGAGGAGAGTCTCTTGACTGATGAAGATATTAAGACTATCAAACCTGCAGAGGCAGCGGTGAGTAATACTTGATAAAGTAGACATCTTATTTTCGTCATTCATAGGTCCACTGTGAATGTATTTTCATTACTTGGAACCTGCGAGTACCCTGTAATAAGTTGCACCTTTGTTGTAATAAGCACTATTGTGCTATAAGGCCACATTATAGGTTTTTCTATTAATGAAGTAGGCGCCACAGATGGCAGCCATGGTGTTTTGGTGCGCCCTGTTCTGTGTTGCTTTTAGCTGCGACCAGCAGCTCTATAACTCGCTGTCGGTTGGTCGGGCAGTCGATCCACAAAGCTTTTTCTGGATAACTTTAAAAAAGTCTTTGACCAAATTGTGCATGTTGCAACTACAGATCATGAGTAACTACGCCAGAAAGAATGACCATGATTCGCCCATAGGTGGCAGTGTAGTAACTGATTCAAAACACAGATTTCAAAATGCTGGTATTTCTACACAGTTTAAATAGAGAACACATGATGGATTTTTGTGCAGGTTGAACATTTGGCAAAACCTATAAAAGGTAACACCTCATAAACCGTAAGTCCGATTGGTCTGAAATTTCACTTGTATTTACGTGTATGTTACATGTCTCCCTATAAGATGTTAAGAGATCCAGTCCAAGATGGAGGAGAAATTGCCATTTAAAAAAACAAATTTGGATACAAAGTGCTTATATCTTTTTACAACAATAATCTAGGAACTTGAAACTGGCTGGCAATGGGTAGCCTTAGTTGGTCCACAAAAATTTGGACTGGCTGCACATGCACGTACATTATGTGGTCGCAGCTATTGCGAATTTGCTCTTTGTCTTTTTGTATTCTAATAAATAAATAAAAAGTTTTTATTCAATGAGTGAACAGGTATACAATGACATATACATCAGTACATCAAGGATTAACTTTTTACTTTTTTGCCCCCCCCCCACCCCCCTTGTATTCGTATTTGAATGTATTGAATGCTCATTTGCACTGTCCTGTCTTTGCACTGTCCCATCTCTTCCCTGCACCGTCCAATGTTGTTTCTATGTTACATGTATGCTCCATTGACCGAAACAGATTCATAGTATGTTGTAAACTACATGGCAATAAACATTTCTGATTACTTACTTAATCTTTACTTAAGTAGTAGCTTTATTTCTCATGCTTTGGCAGTGGAGACATACCCATAATGGACCCAGGCTATACCATATTAAACAATTCCCAATGTGTAGACAGTTAACTATGTCACGTTTTCCCTGCATAGGAGCCTGAGGAGTCTGTTGTCCTGCCAGGTGAGGTGAGAGAGAGGGACCAGGAGTCAGCAGCTTCTATGATGATGATGATGATGGGTACTCAGACTGACGGGGGACCCAGCAGGAAGACCAGTCTGCTGACGGAAGAGAGGAAAGCAAAAGCCCAGCAGAGCGAGAATAAATTAGATCCATTTGCAGTGGTGGAGTTGACTTTAGACTCAGATGATTCACAGAGGAGCCAAGAGGACAGCGATGGATGGGAGGAGAAAATGGAGGAAAGGGAAGAAGCAGAGGGGGAGGGAGGGGTGGAGGACAAAAATATAGCAAAGGAGGAGGAAGCAGAGAACACAGGAGAATCAGAAACTGAGGAGGAAGGTGAGTGGGAAATGGATGACGATGAGGAGTCGTCGGAGGGGGAAATAGATGAGGTGAGAAATATTAGGAAGAGACTGAGAGTTGATGGCCCTGGCCCTCATGGCCACTGCAGGAGGAAGTATATGATGAACTACAGGAGGAAGTGTATGATGAAAAGAGAGCAAAAGAGGCCAGAGACACTCTGTACAGGTTGTGGACGCCTTTACAAAACCATGTCTCATAAGTGTGATCCCAAAAAGAAATTTAAATGCCTGGACTGTGGATGTTTTTTTCAGACTGAGCTGAGTCTCAGTGTCCACAGAAAATGCACTTGTAGGAGTCGTTATCATCGATGTACGTTCTGCATCAAGCCCTTCAAAACACGGCAGGACAAACTAACCCATGAGATGAGTCACTCAGGAGAGAAGCCCTACGAGTGTCCAGAATGCCCACAGCGGTTTTCGGACAGGTCGACACGAAGTCACCATCTCAAAGAGCACCCAAAGAGTTTTAGATGTCAGACCTGCCAAAAGGAGTTCCCCATACTCAGGTTTCTCTACAGGCATGAGATGTCCCACAGCGCCAACAAGCCATTCAAGTGTGAGGTGAGCAGGGACGGGCTCGGTTTCATTTGCACCCATTTGGATTGTTCTTCCAGATACATATTCATTTCATTTTCATTAACCTTTAATTAATCAGGTTTTGGACCCACTGAGATTAAAATCTGTTTCAATAGCAATCTGGCCAAGAATGGCGGCAGAACAGTTTCATACAGTACACAAATAACAACAATTGATCAACTCAAAAGTGCCATATATCAGACAAGTGCAGGAAAGCCATGAATCCTATTTCAATTAAAACAATTATTGTATCAATAGAATCCCTTTCTATAGATTTCACCATGCCTTTAAATTCATTGAGTGACCAGATCCTGGAGTGTTAGTTCAATTTGCAGGCTATTCCATGCAGACGGTGCAGAAAAAATAAAGTCCCTTGATTTCCCCAACTCAGTCCGAACTCTAGGAACAGTCATATGTATAGTGTCCTCCTGAGACCGTAACCCATAATTTCCATGTTATCTGGTTAGAAAGACAGATTATCGATAAAGACATATAAATCGATAGACATACCTTATCGATACTGTAAAGACAGTAAATAACAGGGGAGTCAACCCAGAATGGCCTTATAGATAAAGACATACAACATATTCTACCTTGTTTTAAATGTTTAAAGCAATCACATCATTTGCATTAAGCATATAGAGTGCCTAAGCGGAAACAGGAAGAGAAAACCGCCATGGGACCTTAAAGGAGAATGCTCGTTTTTGACAACCTGGACCTTATTTACAGCATATTATAAGACGTTTCACTCACCGAGATAACTTTGGTGTAATTCGGAGGCCTGTAGAAGAAATTTAAAATCCAGCGCGAGCCAAGTATATCCATGTAATGACGGCAGACGGGGCACTGAGAATGCAGCTTCTAAAAAATCTATTTTCTGCCGCGAAACGGTCGTTTTCATCAATCTGTCTTTATGAATCGCTAGTTGTGCTTACATAGAGCCTGTTGTGGTTTTTCACATGCCTCTGTAATATGATCTTTAGAAACGTCTTTAGAAACGAAATAACTTCCTCACTTGCTCCAGCACGCATGCGCACAGCGTGCTGGAGCAACGCTTGCACGCTGTGCGCATGCGTGCTGGAGCAAGTGGGGAAGCTATTTCGAACTAGGTTAAAATATTTCTGTTTTGTACAGTACAGAGTTCTGTGTCAATAATGTTGGCGTGCGCACCCTGGCTCGTTGCTCATTTTTCAATGAGAATTGAAAAAAATATAACAAAAAGTAATACAAACCGCATACTGCACCTGTAAGAGGATGTGTCTTTAACCCTATCCTGTTGTGGATAGTTTTGAATGGATCATTCCAAGAGAAATGGGATAACCATGCATCATATTTACCAGGTCCTTGTTTCCGCTCACTGCAGGTGTGTGACCGTGAGTTTGCTCAGGCCTCCCAGCTGAAGTCTCACCTGCGTGTTCACACTGGAGAGAAGCCCTTCCAGTGCCAGCTCTGCCCAAAGAGCTTCAACCATAACATCAGCCTGAAGAACCACACCAGATGCTACCACCAGGGTGAGAGCCCTGACGACCCAGCCCTCAGGGAGCAGGGGGAGGGCTACCATGGCCCAGAACCAGAAGCTGACGGCAGGGCAGAGCAGGAGAGAGTTGAAAGAAAGGAAATGAAAGACGTCAGGTCCCAGAAACAGGAAGATGTTACGTTCTGGACCGAGTTGGACATCACACAGAGAGGGAACAGTCCAGATGGGGGTTCAGGGAGGTCAGTGGCTGCCTGCTTATCCTGAAGAGCACGAGGAGGATTCCCAAAGGATGCTGAATGATCATGACTCTGAATTTGATCCACAGGAAGAGGAGAAGTAAAAGGAGAGGAGGGGGCGGGGTGGGGTGGAGGTAGACATGAGTAGAGTAGCTGGATAGCTGGACTACTCCCCCCCCAATGCTTTACTCTGATTGCACCTTTCAAAGACTTTGCATCTTTCAAAGACTTTGTACATGAACAATTGCCTGCATTACATCCATATTCCAACAGTCTATATTTTGAAATATATGTTTAGACTTAGGTTTAGGTTCTAAGTTCAGGTTAACATATTATTCAACTGTAGTATTTTCATATCCAGATAGGCTTTACTTATAGGTATAGGTTAATATATTATTCACATTTATATTACACTGTTTAGTCAGGAACAAAAGCAGAATCGGTCATTCCCATGTAGCCTACCTGTATTTGTTGCATGGCAATAAAGTCTCTTGACTTAAATCTTTTACTTGACTAAAGTGGACAACAGAGCTCTCTTGTGGCCAAATCATGCAATTGCATTTCTAAACACACGCCTAGACTCATCCAAGCACACTTCCAAGCACACTTTCACGCCACTACTTCAGTTAAAGCTGTAAATGTGCATACGTGATCATGGTGGTTTGTGTGTTCCTGTCCCTGTATCCATACTGTGTACCCTGATTACTGTGGGAGGAGGCAGACAAGCGAGCCGAGCTGGAGCACATCCACCTGCAGCAGCAGAGGGCCATCTCCCAGACCCAGGCGAAGGAGCAGGAGCTGCAGAGCGAGCTACTGGCCAGGGGGAGCGCCCTGCAGGCTGCCATGCTCAGCTGGAGAGCCTGGAGAGGGAACAGCAGGGGGCGCTGGAGCAGTACGAGGTCAGGGAACACACTCCTGTTCTGTTAACCAGGGTAAGCAGTGCCAGGCAACCTTGGGCCGCTGTTTGTGGACAGTTATATCTGTAGAAACAGGAAGTAAGGAATACAGGAAAAAAAAAAAAAGGTGATGGCGGCATGTGCAGTGCGGTTAAAGATATGAGATTTGTTTATTTCTATAGTTATCTTGTGCTGCCGGTGACAACATTCTTGTACATGGGAGCTGGTCTTTCTCTGTTCTCTGGGTTAGTGTTGTGTACCCATCAGTGGAATTTGTGCTGGGAAACCATTCCTTCCTGACCTCTCCCCTAATAGCATGCATAACTGACCACAACTCTCTCAAGTGGTTGAACCCCAACATCAACAGCCGACTCCCTCACTCAAATGCTTTCTCTGTGAAATGTTGGCAAACCCTTCTTAACTTCCGTCTGTCCTTGCATTCTGGGGCCATCTAGTGGTGATTCAAATGACCTACCATCTTCTCATGACTGCGTTTCTGTGCATGTGTGTTTCTGCGTTCGTGTGCGTATAACACAGGAGATGACAAAGAAGTTGGAGGCAGGCAGCTAGCAAGACCAAGAGCTAGAAGGACAAGATGGCCAAGCAGGAGGGACTGGTCCCTCTCATCCCAGCAAAGGAGGATGTGGGCCCAGGAGGAAGGCGAGGCCTTTTTCACTAAGACAGGATTTGCCACTCCTTATATGATTTTATTATAATGTAATCAACGTCTATTTGATTTCATTGATTATTTGTTTGTTTGATTCATTAATTCTAATGTGGTGTCCCCACCCTCTCGGTTGTATAGGCAGCAAGGGACCTCAGAGGATGACCAACTGGGGCCAGAAGCTGAGCTGGACCTTAACAAGAAGTCCTGGCAGTAGAGCAAGAGCCAGGAAGCTCAGGCACAATAGACCAATCAGGAGGCATAGGCAGGCACAATAGACCAATCAGGATTTAGGATTTTTTATTAGGATCCCCATTAGCTGATGTCAGTGACAATACTAGCATGTGCTTACAATACATGTGCCTACATATGAAGGGCTATGAGGTGGTGCTTCACTTGTTTTTTTTTAAATTTATTGTTGGAAGTGAATTCCACTCAACCATGGTTCTATACATTACTGTGCATTGTTTTGATTTAGTTCTTGATTTTGGAACTGTGAAGAGACCTCTGGTAGCATGTCTGGTAGGGTAGGCATGTGTGTTAGAGCTGAACATTAGTTGGCTGTACAAACATTGAGGAGTCTTTGAAATAATTATGTTTCTTACAAAAACAAGAAGTGAAGCTGTCAGCCTCTCCTTAGCTTTTAACCAGTGAAGATTTGCATGCATGTTGTTCACATTTGATCTTAATGTACACCGTAGGGCAAGACGAGCAGCTTTGTTCTGAGCTAGCTGGAGTTTTCCAAGATCCTTTTTAGTTGCACTTGACCATATTGTTGAAGAGTAGGCTACTGACCTATTGACCTCAAGGTGATGGCTTATTATGTGAAGTCGCTACCACGGCTTATAGAACCTCACCACCAGGTTTTATTGTTATCCGTGGCTCATGAATCTAATATGTTGCTAGTATGTTGTCTTGCTTAAACTACCATTACATGAGTCAATCAGTCACAGCTTCTCCCAATTCTCTCTCCCAAATGTGTGTGTGCTCCAATGCACTCTAACAGAGCGGTGCCACTGGATTTAGACCTCTGTTCGTGCTCACAGCTCAAAGGTCAACTCCTCAGTGTCAACTCACACACACGCATTCCTCTTCAACCTCCCTCTCTGGAGGAAAGGCCCAGGTTAGACCCTCTTTAGTCGACCTGGGCGGACGGGCCTAATCGCCCTGCTGTAAAACCTTTAAGCTAAATCTCAATCATCAATTCAATGACTCAAGCAAGAAATATCAATACTCACCAAACCAATAAAGGCGAGGAGAAAATATCTGATACAAGGGTAAAAAGCTTTATATAAAATTTGGTATTATACACAAGTTATACAGACAATCCAGTTACATGAAAAATACAGGTTACAAAGGAAAAACATGAAAGAGAATAGCTCCCAGGTCTCCAGACAATGACTTCTTCCACGCCTCTGTTGATGGAAAGAAAAGTCTGACTTCCTCCATTCCTCGATGGAAAGAAGAAGTGTGACTTACTCAATTCCTCTGTTGATGGAAAGAAGAAGTGTGACTTACTCCATTCCTCTGTTGATGGAAAGAAGAAGTGTGACTTACTCAATTCCTCTGTTGATGGAAAGAAGAAGTGTGACTTACTCCATTCCTCTGTTGATGGAAAGAAGAAGTGTGACTTACTCCATTCCTCTGTTGATGGAAAGAAGAAGTGCGACTTACTCCATTCCTCTGTTGATGGAAAGAAGAAGTGTGACTTAAGTCGACGTCACATCTCTTCGGATGAACACAGTCCTTCTCTCTTGCGGAATTCCACACACAATATGTTTTGCATGAGAAAAACTACCATTATAGAAGACTCTTTGTGTTCTATTGGATAGGTAGCTTTCTATCCATAATAGGGCAGATGGAGCAAAACCATAACATATAAAGTTTTTTCAATAATAGTTTGTGATCAATCACATCAAAGGCTGCACTGAAGTCTAACAGTACTGCTCCCACAATGTTCCTTTGATCAATTTCTGTCAGCCAATCATCTGTCATTTGTGTGAGTGTTGAGTGACCAAGGAACGATACGATATAACTTTATTGTCAGCAATGCTGAAATTGGTCTTGCGACACAGCTCACATATGCAACAAATGTCAATGTGTACTATGTTATCTGGAAGCCCAGGGCACAGTGAGCCACATCCTTCATCTGATAGCCTGGATGGTATAATACTGTTCATGATGGTGGACCAACAGTTATAAAGTTCAGTTCAGGAGAGTATATATGAATATACATGTATTTCTATGAATCTGGAAACTTCAACACGCTAAAAAGAATGAACTCATATTAATCATATTACCAACTTTAACTCCAACTTCCTCCTAATTAATTCCATACGCGAGTGTTTACCAGGCTTTACTTGTGTAGTGTTTTACCAGGAATTAATTAAAGGCATGTGAAACATTGATAAGTTATCTGCGTTTCACATGCAGTAATTCAGCCATCTCGCTGGGCTGGTTGCACTGAGATAAAACGATGGTCCAAGGTAAAGTTGTTTCATAATTAAAACTCAGAAATATATTATTTATAACGTTCTGCAGATAGAACACGCTAAAGAAGTTCGTTTTGAGCCTAAGCGCTCTCTGTAGTAGCCTACATCCGTGGCTCTATCCTCTTTGCCTCAAAAACATACAAGGCAATGTTTTTAATGGAATTTACTTAAAAGTAACTTGTATAGGCTACTTTAGTGAAGCGTATAATCATAAAAATAAATAATACATACTTAATGTATTATTATTAAAGAATCACACAACTCTCTTTCCAGTGTCTGTATAGATACAACACAGCAAATCAGAATATAAATTGGCATGGGTTTAATGCATAGGGTTTGATCTTAATGTAGCCTATATTTAATCAAAAGTGAACAGTATGGCATTCTATCCCAAAAAAAGCCATGTCTGGTCACCATAATCTTCACATCCCATATTTGCTGATCATTTTCTTAGCAGTAGTGATATACGCTGAAATGGAATCCTCCTTGGACATTCCTATGAAAAGGGAACACAAAGAAAGCAGTCACACACCTGTGTTCTGATTAAAGGAGTTTAGTAAAGTTTTCACTCCTTTCATTCTAAGGTTCTTGACTATCTGTTGTTACCTTTCCTTGAATCCCATGCTTCCCACTTGACCTTTCCTGCCATGTCCATTATCCCTGGTTTGTCTGGTGAAGAGAACAACAAGGAGACAAATCAGACATCCCATTGCATTTAGGGCACGTAAGGAATAAAGAGACCAAACAACAAGTGGTTCAGAGCTTGGCGCTGTAGATGTGGGGTCTTACAGTAGTTCTGGTAAACCTTATGAAGCTACTGGGTTGCTGGGTTAAAGATTTAAGTAAATACCAATGTTAATGTCTCCTATGAGGGCTTGCTTGTATAGGCCGTAAAGCTCCAGCGACTCCTGGTCAGTTGGCTTGGTCTTCGTTTTCTTCACATCCGCAGCCACCTTCTCAAACTCAGCCTACAGAGAGTAAAGGATTGGCGAAAAGAAATAGGGATGGATTGTCATTTGGATCAATACGTTTACAGTGTGCAGTGCACTATGCTGGTTTAGGCATTTGTCTAAGGTGAAATCATTTTCCCATTCTCAGGTAGTATCGTTCAAACTGTGTACAATTAGTGCACAGGCAAGGCAAGTTTATTTGTATAGCACATTTCAGCAACAATAGCACAGTATGTTAACAAAGCACTAAACGTGATTAGACCCCCCCTCTCTCTCTCTACATATCTAACCATGATTTTAAAAATGTGTGTATATATATATATTTTTAAAATGACATTCCAAGTACATTATGAATGAAATGTAATTCATTCAAATGCATTAAAGGAACGCGGCGCGCCAAGCGCATGGGCCAATAAGCGCAACCTTCGCCCGTCGCTAGAGTTGTATGATTTTTATGTATTTATTTAACCTTATTTTTTAACGAGGCAGACTGACCGAGAACATTGTTCTCTTTTGCAGCAGAGACCATTTAAAAATGAATGAATGAGTCCCATGGTGGTCCATGGTGATGTGATAGGCTACGGAAAGCCAGAGTGAAGAATATATCAAATGTCTCCATAAATCCTATCAATGTTAGCCTATTGCCTAGAACGACTTGACTAGACTTGCAAGAGTTTGACACTAGATGATTTTAAATCGGGTGAAGGACCGCACCCGCCCACATTAAAGTAAACTGCAGTCTGTCAGAAACCTTTCATAAGCACAGTGCACAGTGCACGCGCACCACATTGGGGTGCAAGCGGAAACACGTAAAGTGTGACGTGGTCTGACATGTACCCTACTCAATACATCCGGTTTAGAGGCTTTTCGGCGTGCGAATTGAGGTAGGTAGATAGCTTGCTAGTTATCTATCGGACTTAAATATCGGGTTTGGTATTTTACCTACTAACTGATGCGAAGCATGTGACGATGGTATAATCATTAGCTGATGTAGCCTACTATTCGTCTCATCAGTAGGCTAAAGCTTAGGGGTAGCTTGCAAACCAGCTAGTGCTAGCAAGGTTAGTTTGCCAGATAACGCGACCATGAGCTGGTTCAATGTTTATTTTAAAGCGAATGCTGCGACTAGTTGAGTTCACATTTAGCTAACGTAGTTATATACGTTATATATATATATATATATATATATATATATATATATATATACATACAAAGAGCCCTGGTTGGGGGCTCAGCATCTGCTAAAATGGCATCATTGTTTTATTGATTGAAACTGTCTCGTTACCTTGAATTAACCATTTAAAATGCATTCCAGATAAGAATGGCCACGCCAGGTAAAATACCAAAGAAGCAGCGCAAAAAGCAGATTCAGGCTAAAACCTCCCTCAACTCCCCATACAACTTACAATGGAGCCCACTTCCTCAAGAAGACATGCTATCTATCGTGAGCTCACTGAAACTCAAACTGACAGCCATCTCCCTCACCAAGAGAGAGGTGAAAGTGTCACGACTGTGGGGGAAAAGGAAAGATAAGAAACCATCTGGGCGAGATGATTCAGTCAACCAGGTTAAACGGGTACCTCAGGAGGACACTGAAGTGCAGGCTGCTCCCGAGAAGGGTGGATGGACTCATGAGTCGGCAAGGAGGCAGCTGGCCATTGGCATTAATGAAGTCACCAAGGCCCTGGAGAAGAATGAACTCAAGCTGGTGCTTGTGTGTAAGTCAGCAAAACCACCACACATGACCAGCCACCTGATAGAGTTGAGCAGAACCAGAGATGTGCCTGCCTGCCAGGTCCCACGGCTGAGTGACAGTGTTTCTGCAGCCCTGGGGTTGAAGAGTGTTCTGGCGTTGGGCTTCAGGCGTGATGATGGGCAAGTGGAAGGGACATTTTCCGACACCGTTGACAGAATAATCCCACGAGTGCCCAGGCTCAGAGTTGCCTGGGTACCAGGTACTGGGACTAGTGACACAGGTGTAAGGCCAGTGGAAGAGGACACAGGTGAGGTCAGGGGACACAAACGGAAGATTGAGGATGTCTCTCCAGAGACGATAGAACCTGTTCCCTGTGCTCTTCAGCCTCTGAAAGTTAAAAAGATTATTCCCAACCCGTCTAAAATACGAAAACCCAAGATTAAGAAGCAGAAGGAATTCCTTAAATGATTCCATTTTTCTTATTGCCGTTTTGTGGTGTCTAGTTTCTTATTCCAATATTAGATAGGCCAATGGAAAACAAATTGTCTTGTTTTCCACAGTTGTGCTTCTTCACAAGTCACACTGACAGTATGTTAAAATGAAGACAAGGATCAGAAGACAGACTCAGCTGCAGCTTTTAAAGTCATGAGTTTATTCAATCAAATATCCATGCTGGTATAACTGACAGTGTGTTTGAAACAGATGTTCAGTATTTGAATGAGAGGTCTTGTCTAAACAGTGCTGGTACTGGTTCTTCAGTTCTATTACTGCCTGTGATGAACTTCAATAAAAAATATTGTTCTTCAATTAGAGAAAGCTGTATGTTATTTCAAAACTACACCTTTTTGATATCTTAAAAACAACTTCTCTTAAATAAGGCAAGTGCTTAGGGAAGCTCTTACCATGGTCAGTGGCCATTTACAGAAATCCCTAGTGGCATCAGCACTGTATCAAAACTGCCTCATGCTCAAATTCGTACAAGCAAACATAACAGAACCAACACCATAAGGAGCCTCTGTGATAAAATGCATGTCAGCTTCTAAATTGCAGGGCGAAAGAGTTTTGGGGACTCAATTATCGTTGGTAATCAGTATTATGCCCTGTGTTCAGTGACATTGAGATTTGCTGTCTGCTCTCACCCCCACCCTCAAGATTTAAAAGCATAAAACAGGCAAGAATAGGCTTTCCATTATGTCTTACACCAGTTGTGGATTTCTACATTTGAGGGAAGTGAATGAGTGAACATGTCTGGTATAGTACAGTAGGGAATGAAGAGGACTAGGACAGTAACTTCGCTGGTCTCAGCTTTGACCTCAATCACTTTCACAGAGCTGCGCATCAACACTTAAAGCAGTTAGCTCCTCACAACACACTCAGTTTATCTTCAGTGAGAACTGTCTTTTGAACTTTTAACATGAATACACAATCACACTTAGCAGCCAACAACGAGAGCCTTCATCAGAGAATGTGGGGTTTTGACAATTGGGCAGCAGAGACGGGACAGCAGTGGCAGAGTCATCTCTGCGTGGTGATTGTTTGAAATTGAGTCCTCATGCTAGATCAAACACAAGGAGCTGCCCATGTTTAATGCCAAGGGTTTAACAAATACTGTAAGACAACAGGAATCATGTCATAAGACACAACATAAAGCACAATTCTAAATATCAGAACTGTGTGGAAAAAAGGTGGGGAAAATCTCACGTTTGCTGGAAGCCGCACAAACACTATAAATGAACATTTTTAAAACAAGACAATTGCCTCCTGCCTTATATATTTCCCAAGACACACACAGTATCATTCAAAAACCTTAACACACAGAACGAAAACAAATGTTTAATAAAAATGCACCTGGGAGTAAAGGAGCCATTGCTCATTAAGAACTCAAGAATTGTGCTTCAAATATGCAATACATTCTTCCTAAAACTCCCCAAACCAGCCCCCTCTCCAAACCCTTCATATGAACTCCAAAGTCAATGACATCTACACTAGTTCTGAAGAAAATGCTTTGGATCTTTCCTCTCAATCCCGGTCCCTATACTACAGGAATAAATATGATCTGGCATTAAATGTACAGGTGATTACATTTCTGCTTTCTCAAACAAACACAAACATCAATGCACCTTTTGGATACAAGCCTCTGTAAGACCTCCTGGCGTGCATGTGTGCACATGGTTGTGTTTGCAGATGTCTGTTACATGCTTACGTATCCTGTTAAGTGTGAATGCTTTTTTAAGTGCGTGTGTGTGTGTGTGTGTGTGTGTAGTACTGTTTGAGAGCAGCTCAGGCAGGGCAGAGCATGATTTCACATTCAAGATGTTGATGATTAAAGAGTTATCATTTGCAGGTGAGCTGATAGAATGTTTTGGATGACACTAACATGAGCTTGGAGAGCTGCTCCACATGACACAGGCATCCCAGTCACTTTCTTTGTTGTAGTTGCGAGATCAGGACAAACTGTGTCCTTGTAGGGTAAAGTCAGAGGTCAGAATCGGCAACCTGCAGATCAGTGTGTAGCAGCCGACAACCCACCAGTTACTGTAGTACCAGGCCAACCTGAAACAGAGAGAGAGAGACAGATACCGGTCAAAGAGAGCAATTCGCCTGAAAATATATTCAAATCAGCTGCAAGTGTATGCTTGGGGTTCCAAAGGGATGCTCCCCAAGAGAACACTTTCCCAAAACTGCTAAATAAAGCCCACAGTGGGCTCTGATTACTTGTCAAAGCCTGCAATTCCTACACTAGCACTAGATTGAAAACAATCTGACTAACCCATCTCAATTTCAAAAGTTAGAACAGTAACTGTTGAATAATATTATAGTAGTATTCAGTACTCATTTGAAGGTGATTTGAGAAAGAAAAACCATTGGAGTGTGTTAAAATGCATGTGAGGGTTCAAGTGTGAAGTGTGTTTTTCTCTTTCCAACTAGTAACCACTGTGCTACATTTCAAACTTTATATGGGTTGATGTCTCAAAAGGCCAAAATAAGAGTTTCAGACAAGATTTCCTCATGATTAGTAAGGGGGGATCACAAGCAAAGGTGAGAGAACAGCCTGGATCATGAGGTGACCTGATACATGCCTGTCCACAATCAGGAGGGAATGTTAACATTTAGTTATTTAGAATTACATGAAAACGGACAGACAAAAAAATGTATACATTAAATTACATTTTTTGTCCCACCTACACATTTTTCTGGCATAGTCAATATACAAGTTCTATAAATATATAATATAACGTTAATCTCCATAGTAGGGCATTTCCAGTGGTAATGTAAGATACACACCTTTTCGGGGTCCATGGGAGGGCATTTCCAGTTGTATAGGTAATACTGCAGGTTCCCGTCCCCGATGCCAAACTTCAGCTTCTCCAGGAACACCTTATTCTCCATCAAGTCAAGAGCGTTGAACACATCAAAGCCTTTCTGTTGAATACAAGGCCACACACTTCATTATAGCAGCAAAATCCTAAAACAGAGATAAGAACTTTGATTTGCTCTGTTGTGTGTGTGTGTGTGTGTGTGTGGCAGCATGTGTTGCAGTACCAGTTTGGCCAGTATCAATGCATCATTCATCAGATCCAACAGAGGAGTGTGTGTGTGGACGGTGTAGAAGGAGTAAGCTGCCTTCAGACTCCTGTGGAGAGGGTGGTGCATCACTGTGGAGGGCAGTGTGTAGAAGCTGGTGAAGTCTGTCAACACACCACTAGCACCCTGGGATGGAGAGAGAGAAATTAATCACAGATTTATCGAAATATAAAAATGTGTCCCCCTGGGAAATAGACAGACACATACCTCCACTACATATGTGTCTATGATGTTTTCCTGGGGCAGGAACCAGTGAGCCAACTCCTCTTCGCCCATAGAGGGCGCCAGCTGGAAACGTCTCATGTGTTTCTGGAGCAGCTCTGTGACTTGACGGACATCACGCCTCTCCATTGGCCTCAAGCCTGGGGTCTTTGTGCTCTACATAGGAAGAGGGAGGTGAATACTGAAGCATACATACATTCGCACGCACACAACTTGACCAACTGTATGGGCTTGACAGATGCCCTGTAAAGCACATGCTAGTCTTTTTAAGCCATTTAGAAACTTTCATTCATAACACTAAGATTCACTCCCATCTTTTGAATAAAGACCAATTCAGTGATATCCCTACATGCAACACAGTTGAATTATTTAAGATAAACAATTATATAAACCAGCATATTTGTGCGTGCCGTGTGTCTGCTTACATCTGGTAGTCTGTAGAGTTTCATGGTTCGCTGCAGAGTCATGTTTCTGCTCAGGTGGGAGAATTTTACTTCCACAAGCTTCCTGGGGTTCAGAGATCGATGCCAGTACCTACACAAAAAAACAGAAAAAATAAATATTGGAAAAATTCCCCAGTAGGAAAAAAAATAAAGCTATTGTATTGTGTTTCATTCTATTATGTGTGCAGACCTGCATGTAGACACAGGTTTGGGCAGTACTACTCCTGCTGTGTAGACGGCCTGGAAGATTCCTTCCAAGTTCACCCTCCGCGTGATCTCTCTGATCAGAACTGGAGCCACGCGCTTTGAACGCAATTTCTTATGAACGCACAGGAAGTTGATCTCTACCATCCTCTTTAGCCTTGGTGAGTCGAGGGAGAGAAGGGAGGAAGGCAGTGTGAAAACAGGGCTGACAACGTCAATGTGTGAGTCAAATTATTCAATGGTACACATTTTATCCATTGTAAATTTCATGTGAATATATTATGTGATGAAGGCTGGATGAGGATCATGGTGTGCATGGGTGTGACATACATGTCGTAGATGTGTATATTGGCAGGGATGGCACTGATGAAGCCGACCAGCTTCTTATTTGAAGAAACTCGCACTCCGCAATGCCACTGTGGTAACCAACCAGGAGGACGCAACGCCCTGTGAGAGAGATAGATAGGAGGATTATCTGTGAATTTTGAGACAGCAGTCAAACTATGAATGCATAGAACAATTTTACATGAGGTTTTGGCATTCTTACCACTTGAGAAAGTTAGGTGAGTAGTCAAATCTGAACATGTTGTCATCATCCTCCACATAGTTTTCATTCAACAATGTGTACAACTCCTTCAGCTAAACAAGGGTGAAAGAGCGCGAGACAAAGTGTCAAACAATGAAAAATAGGGTCTCCTCTTTATACGTTTCTATCTATAGAAATGCATCAAGGTCGAAATACTAGCCCTGCATCTAGTGGTAATGAGTATAAAGTTTGTACTCTCGTTCACTTGCGCTCTCTCTCTCTCTCACACACACACACACACACACCACATCTGCGTTGCTGAGGTCCAGAGTGTCCCACATGAAGCCCTGAGGTAGGGAGTAGGGCTCCTGTCTGATGTTCTCCTTGTCTGCTTCAATTGGTCCATGGCTGGTCACCACCTCATCTACATAAACAGAACCAGCCAGTCAAAATCAGGGAGTCTGGAAAAGCTTCCAGAACATCAAGAGACATTTACCCATTCATATTCACAGAAGAGATTATTCTGAGATCTATCTGCTGTTCAAATATTTGTTGAACATGCCCCATCCCAAAAAATTTGACTATTATGAAAAAGTTCATTATTTTCTGTAATTTAATTCAAAAAGTGAAACATTCATATATTTACACAAAGTGAAATATTTCAAGCCTTTCTTTGTTTTAATCTTTATGTTATACAGTATGTTCAGTATGTTCATTTATACACTCAATACTTGGTCAGGTTTCAATCAGCCTTAAAATATAACACTTCATGTGTAATGAATCTATAATATATGAAAGTTTCACTTTTTTAATTAAATTACGGAAAATTAATTTTTCCACAATATTAGATTTTTTTTGAGATGCACCTATATTGGGCCACCTACACATTACACCTACAGGAGCTTTTATGACATCCCATTCGAAATTCATAGGCATTGATATGAAGTTGGTCCCCTTTTATAGCTACTGTATAACAGCTTCCACTCTTCTGGGAGGCTTTCTACAAGATTTTGGAATGTGTGGGAATTTCCCCCCTTTTTTGACACTGATGTTGGACGAGAGGGCCTAGCTCGCAATCTCCATTCAAGGTCACCCTAAAGGTGTTTGATGGAGTTGAGGTCAGGGTTCAGTGCGAGCCAGTCAAGTTCTTCCACACCAACCTCACCCAACCATGCCTTTATGCCTTGCTTGCACTGGGGCACAGTCATGCTGGAACAGAACAGGACTTTCCCCAAACTGTTCCCACAAAGTTGGAAGCATAGAATTGTCCAAAATGTCTTGGTAAGCTGAAGCATTAACATTTCCCTTCACTGGAACCAAGGGGCCTAGGCCAACCCCAGAAAAACAACCCCAGACCATTATCCCTCCTCCACCAAACTTTACAGTTGGCACAATGCAGTCAGGCAGGTAACGTTCTCTTGGCATTCGATAAACCCAGACTCGTCCATCAGGCTGCTAGATAGACAAGCTTGATTCGTCACTCTACAGAACACGTTTCCACTAGAGTCCAGTGGCGGCATGCTTTACATCACTCCATCCAACTGGGGTTGCAAAATTCCAGGAATATTCAAAGTTGGAAACTTTCCATAGGAATTAGCAGGAATTTATGGGAACTAACAGGAATAAATTGTGGATTTTGGGAACTTTGGGGTTATTTATATCAACTGTATTTACCTTGTCATATACAGACATAAATATAAACATTGTGTTGTCATAGCAGACATGCAGGCAAACATTTCCAATACAAAAAAATACATTTTTCCCTTAGGGCGCTTTCTAGACCAAGGTCCGAACCAGAATCCCGACATGTTATTTTTTATTGATTAGTTCCATAACTTTCGCTTTCACACCAGCGGACCAAAGGATTTTTGGTGGCAGACCTACATTATGTCGTCATCGCTTGCATGAGGGTGCGTCTCCCTATACTTGACACTGATTGGTTTGTGGATGCACGCGCGTCTGTTTGATCCGAAAGTGCGAACCTTTGATTTCACATTAGGCAGCAGCGAACCTTGGTTTGAGCCGAGACCACCTCTTGAGGTCGGACCAAAGACCGAGTCTTTGATCCGCGCACCGTGGTCCAGGAGGTTTCACACCTGTCAATTTGGTTCGGATCAAACTGGAAAGTCTAAAAGTCCGGACTAAACAACGTAGGTGTGAAAGGGTCCTTAAAGGACTATGCTCGTTTTTGACAACCTGGACCTTATTTACGACATATTATAAGAAGTTTGACTCACCCAGATCACTTTTGTGTTGTTCGGAGGCCTGTAGAAGAAATTTAAAATCCAGCGCGAGCCAGTATATCCATGTAATGGCGGCGCACGGGGCATAGGGAATGCAGCTTCTCAAAATCCATTTTCGGCCGCTAAACGGTTGTTTTCATCAATCACATTGCATGAATCGACAGTTGATATTCCTCTACGCGAGCCATTCTTTCGGTTGGTTTTCAAATACGTGGTCTGTAGCCACTGTAATATGATCTTTACAAGCCTCTCCCCCACTTGCTCCAGCACGCATGCGCACAGGCCAGCGCGCAGCCTGCTATTCTCCGGCTCACATTCTCTGCGCTACGATCGTAGTTGGTGCCGAGAATATTGTCGTCGTCATTCGTCAGCAACAATCCGATCGTAGCGCAGAGAATGTGAGGGAGCATAGCCAGTGTAAAGATCATATTACAGTGGCTACAGACCACGTATTTGAAAACCGAAAGAATGGCTCGCGTAGAGGAATATCAACTGTCGATTCATGCAATGTGATTGATGAAAACAACCGTTTAGCGGCCGAAAATGGATTTTTAGAAGCTGCATTCCCTTTGCCCCGTGCGCCGCCATTACATGGATATACTGGCTCGCGCTGGATTTTAAATTTCTTCTACAGGCCTCCGAACAACACAAAAGTGATCTGGGTGAGTCAAACTTCTTATAATATGTCGTAAATAAGGTCCAGGTTGTCAAAAACGAGCATAGTCCTTTAATCTACTTGTGAGGAGAACTTTATTGGATTCTAAAGCCCTCTTAGTGTGCAGGATGTTAGGAATTAGCTGTGCATGTGATGGAGGACTGCATAGTGCAGAGTTGAAATTCAACTTAATTTGCATTAAATTAGGCTGTTTTAACCAAGATTATACAGCCAGATCTAGAATAGCTTTTTATAGGCTAGGCAACTAGGCTACATTTAAGTTTCCTGTTAGAGGGGTCCGCGGTGGTGTAGCGGTCTAATGCATCGTGTTCTGGTGCAGCTGCCCACGGGGGACCATCAGAGTATCGCCGGATCCCAGAGGGAGTGGCTTACTGGGCCACCACTGCCCAAGGGTGGTTAGTTTAATTTCGGCTTAAGGATTTGTCACACAACAGCAGTTACTTCAATTACTTAATAAAAGTAATCAAATAGTTACTGATTACTTTCTAAATTGTAATTAGATTACTGATTATTCGCTCTGAAAAGTAATCTGATTACTAATGACTTTACTTTTGAGTTACTTTCTAAAACCAGATCATTTCTTACCCGAATCATAGAAGTGCTGATCTAGGATCAGTTTTGCATCTTAGATCATAATAGACACAAGGAAATCTGATCCTATACCTGCACTCTTGGCGCATCTCAACCCTGATGACATAAACAGTCAGTTCCACCACGACTGCAAGACCGCAGGCGCACATCAACCAAATGAAAGGGAACCGACATGCGCGTAAGTAACTCAAAAGTAATCCCATTTTTATTAGGTCAGTAACTGTAATCTGATTACTGAAAATTCTAATGTGTAATCCCTTACATTACAAATGATTGGTTCATTACTCCCAACACTGCACAACAGCAACCCTGTCTGGTGTTGGAATTATGGTTTCGAGCTGAGAGAGTGAAGGACTTGTCTCTCCACTTCACATCGCCGACCGGCCAGGCTGTGACAATTAGTCACAGTAGTTAGTAGGGGGTAATTGAACACTAGGTCAGGGTCAATTGGCTACCAAATTGAGTGAAATTGGGATACAATCCTTAAATAGATTATAATATAAAAAGCTGTTATAGCCTACAAAAATGTCCAAGCTTAACTTCCCATGGTAGTTATTAGAGGCAGAAATGTTCTGCCTCTTTGCAACCCTACATCCAATACTTGGCATTGCACCTGGTGATCTAAGGCTTGCACGCAGCTGCTCGTCCATGGAAACTAGAGATGCACCAACCCATTTTTTTCTGCCGATACCAGCTGTCTTTTTTCTTGAATAATAATTTATCATTAACTTAATAATTTAATAATTTATCATTAACACACACATGCACACGCCATATTCTTACTGTATTGCTACTGTACTGCACTGAGCTGTTTTTATTAGGATATCTTGTATCTTGTTGAGGAGCCAAAACATAATAATTTTACTCATCAATTTGACCAAAACAGTGGTAGAGCAATTATCAGACTTTCTCAAAGTGCTAGTTTTGTCAATGTTTTGATCTGAACCATTGTATATGATCATAAGTAACCTTAAAACAGGGCTAAACATGCATTTTCCCTTTACTACTCCTTTAAGAGGTGTGTTCCAATACTTATGTCCATATGTCCTTTTTCCTTCATAAGCTCCATGTGTGAGTGACATATTTGTGTGTCCCTATCTCAACTCACTGTGAGGCGTGTGTGTGTACCAACTCACTTAGTTTGGGTACAGGCTGTGTGTCCCAAAATTGGTACTTGTGTTTGGCTGCCTCATCAATGCTTTTAGCTGGACCCTGGCATGACAGTAGCTCCATGGCTCTCTGAATGTCCTGCAACTTCTGCATGGGGAGGCCTGGGTTCTGCAGCAGGGAGAGAGATAGTTGGAATTCACTTATGTCTGGTTTTCATGGCATGTAAACAAATGGTATTGGTGTTGAATCGCTAGGTCACCTTAATCTCCTGAGAGTCAGAGGCTGAATCAGACTTAGCTCCCCCAGAACTTGGCTTCTCTTTCTTCCTCTTCTGTTTCTTCTTCTTCTTTTTAGCCCCCAGATCTCCCCCTGGACTCCTACACACAGACACACACACAATAAATGCCTAGCAATATCATGAAAATACTTTGACCTGTAATTTTAAAATCCCACCCAGGTGGTGAAGTAAGTGGTGAAGCAGGAGGTTTATGAGCAAATCATCTTCAAGACAGGCCCTTTTCACAGCAGCCATTTTGACAAAGCAGAGTAAACACAAATTGTGTCCCTGTTCCATTTAGCTGTGACACACTAAAAATAACGGAACCATTTAATTGGATCCATTACACCTGTGTTTACCCTGCCTACTACTGATTTGCATCCTGAATAGGGATGGATATCAGGAACTGGTATATTTTTGTACCGGTACATTACTGGTTCAGCACCAAAATATCAATAAGCTCATGGACAAACTGCTGCTATCGGTATTTAACACATTAGTTTCATAAATCCATGGAGCTGCGTTTGTTTCATAAATCAGCCAACGCAGCTGGCATCCGTCCCCTAATCATGACAAAGCTGCTGGTGACAGTTATGACAGCGATGACGTCACGTTGTTATTGTTTGCCTCTCTAATAGGTCTCTCAAGGAAGTAGGCATGGAGGACAGGGCAAACCGGTACTTCACCAAATCTACCAACGGTGCTAAGTGCAATTTATGTAAAAAGTTAGGTGTCCAAAAGGGGTAACACCAGCAACCTCATGAAACACAAGTTTCACATTTGGTAAATGTGAAGCATTGCAGCATGTTTGACTGCTTTAGCAAAGTGGCTAATGCTACTGCTGGTGGCTCCGATAGCAATGCCGCAGCAGCAGATGAGCCAGTCTAAAGATGCAGGCAACACTCATTATAGTTATTATAAATAAGTCTGTACAGTGTTTCCCCTATTATTGCTTTGGAGAGGTGGTCCATTCCCTGGACAGGACCTCCTGCCCCTCCTGAAATCCCCCCCCCCCCCCCCCCCCAAAGAAAATAATGCCAACAGACTTTTAGATCGCTAATGTTTTTAGCATAAGTCAATGGAATTTAACATAGCTAAAATTAGCATTGCAATTAGCGGACATTTTCTGACTAGGAGTGAGAGATGATGAAATGAAAATATTTTCGGTTGCTGTAGCTAGCTACATAAGCTATGTAACCACAATTTAGTCTTGGTCTTCTGATGTAACTGTTATGCTGTGTTTACACCAGGCGTGATTTTTTCAGGCCACGCGGCGAGTTTACATATAAAGTCAATACAATTTGCGCGAACTGGGCGGCGGGCTGCACCAGCGGCACGAATCAGGCGAACCCGGCGGCGTGGCAGCCAGGATTTGCCGCGCGGCGACATTCGCAAAAGTTTTTTTTTTTTTAACTTTCTTAAGCGGATTCGCACGGCAACCCCATTGGATCCCACGGCGAGATGGGGGCAAACTGGGCGGTGCGAATTTTCTCACCGCGCCCGGTGTGAACGTAGCATTACTGTTAACAGTTACAGTCAACTTGTTACTGTAGGGAGATGACAACAGCCCCTTACCCTTTGAATAAGACCACGTCACCGGCAAAATTTAAAGAAATATATATATATTTTAATTATTTAAAAAAAAAATCATTTAATAATCTAAAAAAATCCTACATTCCAACACTTCCTGAAAGCTGAGAAACGGCGCTTCTAGTATTATAGGGAAATCCAATTAATATTCAGAATACTGTCACTGTACTTACAGGGTTAAAAGATTTACCCCAGTTACCACCCCCCTTCCAGAGGCACATTATCAGTCACCCTCATACCTGCTTGGCATGCAGTTGAAAAGAGAAACATCATAGCCAATGTGTCAAAAGTAGCCATAACCAGTGATGGCTGGACAAGTATCACACATGATCACTATATTACAGTGACAGTCCACAATGTAAATTAAGGCCAACTGAGACAGAAAGTCCCATCGACCCACGCAGTGTATGAGTCCCAAAGTGATAAAGAATAGTATTGATAAGAGTATCGATAAGTATCGATATCGATAAGCAATATCGGTATCGATAAAATCCTTACAATACCCATCCCTAATTCCTGAATGATTGGTCTACATCTCATGCTACGAACGGACACACATCACGTACTGCACAGTACAGAAGCGGCTGCACCGTTTAAAACGATGGAGAACGAGAGGTCCTGCTTGCTGAACATCCCAAGCTCAACTATGCACTTGCACCACGTGGGTGACTTTACGATTTCAACTATGGACGGTGCCACCCAGCTTTCCACGGTGCTGTCTACATGGACCGCGGCTAGTCTGGCGGGCTGTAGCTGGCTAACGCTTAGCATCTTCTGTGATGCATGTTGAGGCTACGCCGTCCAGCAAGTCGGCCACATATAATATTGGATGTTCGCTGACACGCCGAAATAAGCGAATTTGCAACCTCTTACATTTAAATGGAAGAAAAGCTCCCTGACATTTCTGCCATCACGATAGCTAGCTAACTGTTAGCTACCCACGTAGCTAGCTAGCCTAGCTAACGTTAGCTTTATTAAAGATATGTTATTTCAACGTCAAGCTGTGGCCTTGCCTACAACACCGCCTGACTTGCTGTCTGATGAAGCTAGCACAACAGTACGTTAGCTAGATAGCAGTCTGGCATGGTTGTAACGCGTTACAGTATCGTTGTGCATTACTAGCTAAGCTAGCTAACGCAGCTCTCTCCATCCCTACCGTCACACAACGAATGTATTGTACCGTTAGCTAGAAATGTGCTATCCCGTCCCCTGCGGTTTTGAGTCGGGTTATAGAGGCAATCCTCACCCTTGCATATGTTCATTCTCCTCCTCGTTATCCCCGTCTATCCCGCAGGTGTCCTGGTCGTCCAGTTCCAGGCTCTGCTGGCTGGCCGCAGATTCGCTGTCCTCCGCCATCATGGATGAAAATGTAAAAAAAGAAGCTACCGTTCGCAACAGAGGAGGAGAGTGGGTGGAGGAGAAAACAAAGAGAATGATGATGGAAACAGCCCCACCCTGTGGTTGCCCCACCTATCGCATCAGTGAAGGACTGAACCAGAAGACGGTTAGCCATCATATAAACCCTTATCAGCGTAATACATTAATAAAAAGAGTGGATCCATCAGTGTCGTCATCCCCTTTCCTTCCAGGCCCTTCACGACTCCAGGCCAGAAAGATTGTGGCCGACCCCTCCCACCCCAGCCACAATCTGACCCCAACACTCTCCTCCGGCAGGAGGCTGCGGTCCATCAGGACCAAGACCTCACACCCTAGAGACAGCTTCTTCCCCATGCCCACCAGCCTTATCAACAGGGCTCGTGTCCCCCTCTGACCCACCTGACACAGTCACCGCAGAAATACTTGCACAAGACCACCAAATGTACTGTGCAGAGGACACGCCACTCATATCACATCACACACACTGTATACCTGTACATAAACATCACATACACATTATACTTTGCACTCTGTATATACACTGACTGCACTCCATTTTGTAGTTTTTATTTTTGCATTCGTACTTGTGCTGCTCTTTTGCACTGTCCTGTCTCGTCCCTGCACTCTGTCCAATGTTGTCTCCGTGTTATGCACCACTGACCAAAACAAATTCCTAGTATGTTGTAAAACTACATGGCAATAAACATGTATGATTCTGATAAAAAAAATAAAAGAGTTTTGTTTTGTCCTGTAGCTAGTTCTTGAGTAGTGGTCCAGTTATTACCTGGGGGATTTGAGGCAAGTTGAAAACACAATCAATACTTCCCATGATGGACGTCCCGCAAAATGCTGTATTGACATCCACATACTGAACAGGTTCAATAAAATATATCACTGTAGTTTGGCTCTTTATTTAGAATAATAGGCTTCAATTAGAATACAAGCAACCAATTAAGACATTCAGTATGGAGTGCACAGTAAAATACAGTGCATCTCATCCCAAGTGGTTACAATGGAATAGAAAGAGGAGAGTATGCCATTCACAACAAGCTCACACATCAACATTTCGACTATACCAGGGAATGAGAGGTAAAGAACTATACAAACTGTAATATGCATTTGAGAGGCCATATGCTGTCAATAGCAATCACACACACATACACACAAACACACACACACACAGGGATGCATACATGCACAAACACAAAAATGTGCAGGCATGTACACACAGGCACACAGTCAAATGCACATGTGTGAACTGTCGTTTATTGTCTTCACATATAGTCTAGCTATTGCCACATGACATCCACCCCTAGGGCTGAGGACAGAGGATACTGCATGCTGTCTGCCAAGGAGAAGGGGGGTGAGGTAGAGGTGGGGAAATCTAAGTGGAGAGACAGGGAGAAATAAATATGGTGATCAGCTGATCTGTACTAGACAACTTCAAAGGCACTTCAGACGTGAGGGACTATTAGTGTTACAGTGGTAATGGCAAAAACTATGAAAAGCAGTTTGGTTTAAGATAATAGATGTGTGTGTGTGCGAGTGTGTGTACTGTACTGTACTTCTGGTCTTAACATAAGGCAGGTCAGAAGAAAAAGCGCTAAACAAATCTGAATAGAAACAGCAAAAACCTATTGAGTAAAATACTTCATGTTGGCAACTAAAATCATATAGCATTTAAAATTACCACAAAAAAAGGCATTTCAAGCAACCATATAAAAGTGATGCATAGCCGTTCAGAGCAAAGTATGCCAGAGTCGGTGGTTCAACAATATCAAAAAGCCTTCATCTGAGACCTCACAGTACTGTGTGTGAGACTGAGTTGATGCAACAACTTTACCCACAATGCAGTGCAGCTGTGGCATACCAGGTCCCAGTGAGGGAGTGGTATACATGATGACCCCCCCCCTAGGTCCCAGTGAGGGAGTGGTATACATGATGACCCCCCCCCCCTAGGTCCCAGTGAGGGAGTGGTATACATGATGACCCCCCCCCCCTAGGTCCCAGTGAGGGAGTGGTATACATGATGACCCCCCCCCCCCCCCCCTAGGTCCCAGTGAGGGAGTGGTATACATGATGACCCCCCCCCCCTAGGTCCCAGTGAGGGAGTGGTATACATGATGACCCCCCCCCCCCCCCCCTAGGTCCCAGTGAGGGAGTGGTATACATGATGACCCCCCCCCCCCCCCCCCCTAGGTCCCAGTGAGGGAGTGGTATACATGATGACCCCCCCCCCCTAGGTCCCAGTGAGGGAGTGGTATACATGATGCCCGCCCCCCCCCCCCCCCCTAGGTCCCAGTGAGGGAGTGGTATACATGATGCCCCCCCCCCCCCCCCCCCCCCCTAGGTCCCAGTGAGGGAGTGGTATACATGATGGCCCTCCTAGGTCCCAGTGAGGGAGTGGTATACATGATGACCCACCCCCCCCCCCCTAGGTCCCAGTGAGGGACTGGTATACATGATGCCCCCCCCCCCCCCCCCCCCCCTAGGTCCCAGTGAGGGAGTGGTATACATGATGGCCCTCCTAGGTCCCAGTGAGGGAGTGGTATACATGATGACCCCCCCCCCCCCCCCTAGGTCCCAGTGAGGGAGTGGTATACATGATGCCCCCCCCCCCCCCCCTTGGTCCCAGTGAGGGAGTGGTATACATGATGGCCCTCCTAGGTCCCAGTTCTTTGGCCCCGATCTCAAATCTGTAGAGCCCTACATTTTACAAGCTTTCACCTTGGCCTCCGATAGGCTGGATTATGCCGTTTATAACATTATTACTCACACCCACTTTCCTAGGGACCTAAACACTTGCATAAGAGGGACAATGCATCAGCAAGTCAATCGGGTAGATCACCAAGTAAAACATCTGCAATATTGCTTTCGCCAATCCATCACTCCTTCTCCTAGAAGATCAATAAACAGGCCGATGGGATTCGGGAGGATCACGCTGCTCAGTAGCTCCCTAAAACAACAGCCAGTTTTTGCTTACAATGCTAGTAATAAAAAAAAAAAAGGCATAGCAGTTGTGCATAAAATGTTCAGACTTTTTTCTTCTTCTCTCATCCGAGGTCCATTTCTCTTTCAGGCAAGATCTCTACACCGTGCCTATTCAGTGGTCCTACCCATGTAGTGTGGGGAAACATCAATGCAACAGTGGTTATTTCAGTTAGAGAGAGCTGTGTGACAGATCCATCTATGCTATCATTTCCTTCACTGGAGTCTCCACTGCAGCTGTCTCTCCTCACTGTCCTCAGTGCTAGTGTTTCATGGGGGAGTAGGCTGTAATTTGAGACGGGCAAACTGACTTATCCTTCATACTACTCATATTACTGGGGGTGGAGTGGTCATGGTTCAAAGTTCAGTGGTCAGGTACGGGTCATTTCAGGTTGAAGGCCAGCAAGGGGCGCTCTTCTCTTTTCTGCCAGGGGCTCTTCTTCTCCTCTTCTCCGTCGTCATCGGGGGAGACCGACAGCAGAGCGGTCTGGGCACGCTCAGTCCTGAAAGCCATGTCCTCCGGCGGCGGCAGCAGGGGAGGGGGGGAGGAGGGGGAGGAGGATGAGGAAGGCGAGGGGGCCTCTTCCTGTATGCCTGCCCTCTCTCTTCCCTCCTCCCCTCTCCGGGGGCCCTGCGTGGCATCCGGGTGCGGGGTGCCCACGGGGCCGTCCTGAGGGCTGCCCCCGGGCGTGGCCTCCCCCTCACTACCCGCCCCGCCCAGGTCATCCACGTACACCAGCTGGGTGTAGGCCACAGTGGGAGGGGCGGGAGGGGGGCTCTTCGCCCCCTCCTCCTCCTCCTCTCTCTCCTTCTTCTTCTTCTTCTTCTCCTCCTTCGCTCTCTCCCTCCACCTGCGTCCCGCCCTCGGCTCGTTCAGGTCCACGCCGGAGTCCAGGCTGGCGTCGTTACTGTTGCCATGCCTACCGCTGTGCCGGCCCCCGCCTCCCGCGCCGTTGCCGTGGCATCCAGCCCGCTGGAGGTCGATGTAGGAGTGGCGGATGTGAGCGTTGGAGCGGCCGTCCAATGAGACGAACCAGGCCCGCGGGTGTGGGAGGGGCTTCCCCCCACGGAGTTCCATCAGGGTCTTCTCAGCCAACAGGGTGTCCTCTCCGTTCATCTCAACAAGCCCAGACTCTCCAAGCGCTGTGGGGATAGAGAGAGATTCCGACAGGTTAAGTCCGTCCCGTTCCCCCTGGTTGGCCGAGTCCGCTGTGTAGTTGGCGGCGGCGTGCCCCGGGGGCTGCTGGGAGTGCGTGGCGTTGAGCTCGGCCTGGATGGTCTCCAGGTCGCTCTGCTGGTCCATCTGGAGCAGGAGGGCCTGGCCACACAGGGGGTGCTCCCCGGGCAGGCGCATGTAGTGGGCGGGGATCACCAGCGTGGGGCGCACCCTCCGGGGGTAACCCTCACCCCCGCTGAGCAGGTCGACAGAACCGCAGCACAGCAGCTGCCCGGGCCGCGGCAGGGAGAGGGGCAGGGAACGCTCCAGGTGGTCCACGGACCGGGAGAGGTGGTAATCGGGCGGTCTGCCCTCGCTTGCCTCCGCCCTGCTGGGGGAGAGAGGGGGGGAGCAGGGCGAGGTGGCCTCCCCGCCGCCGCTAATTTGAGCCGCTAGCCCCTGCGCGTGATTGGCCGAGGACAGTCTATCCGGAAGCTGGTTGGTGGATGAGCAGACAGAGGTGTATGACTGGCGGTAGCCCCTGTCCGTGCCGGTGGAGAGGGCGGTCTTTAACGGGAACGTCTCGACAGACTGACGGTAGTCTCTGCTGCGAGGTGTCAGGTTTCCTAGAGACGAGCCGTGTCGGCTGTGGTTGCCTAATGACGAGCGGCTGTGGTTGCCGTGGGAGATGAGGTCATGCCGATGCTGATCGTAAGAGGAGAGCTTGAGCATGGGCGTGGTCATGTCCGGTTCTGTTGCTGTAGAGACCAGCTCCAGTTGTACCTGGAGGCAGAGATGTATTAAGATAAGATTAGATAAGATGAACTTTTATTAAAAACAAACTCGGGGCAATACGAGAAATAGCATAAGAACACAAAGGGGAATATGACAGAAACGAATTGAAACCTTTATTGCCCCAGAGGGGAATTTGTTTAGCACACGTCAAGCATACAGAAAACATTAAAATGTACGCCCATCACCAACACCACAATGTCACCAACAAAGGGCAATACTCGTACCAGGAAGTACAGAAAATCAAGTAGAAGTTCGTATATTACTGGACCCTCTTATGCAGCTTATCCTTCATAACAATTGTATGGTAGGACAACAATAGGACAGATGAGCTGGTCAGTGGAGCCCAGGTAAAAGTGTGTGTGTGTGTGTGTGTGTGTGTGTGTGTGTGTGTGTGTGTGTGTGTGTGTGTGTGTGTGTGTGTGTGTGTGTGTGTGTGTGGGAGGGGTGAGCCGCGTGGCGTACCTCGCTGCTGATGAGGTTGAGGTGGGACATGGAGGTGGCCTGGTCTCTCTTGCTGCTGTCCAGCCCGGCCGACAGAATCATCTTGCGGTGGGAGACCCGGGGCTTCACACAGCGCCGCCTGCAGAACGGAGGCAGCAGAACGTCACGGTTCTGCAGCGTTCTACCTGTTCTACAGACCGACGGAACGTCACGGACCGACGGAACGTCACGGTTCACCGCAGCGTTCTACCTGCTCTACAGACCGACGGAACGTCACAGTTCACTGCAGCGTTCTACCTGCTCTACAGACCAACGGGAACGTCACGGTTCTGCAGCGTTCTAGCTGCTCTACAGACTGACTGAGATTGCTGAAAATGATAGCATGTGATTATTGATCCAGCACTATAATAGTTTAAATTCCCACAAGACAGACACCCAGACACAGACAGTAACACACACACACACACAGAGACACACACACACACACAGAGACACAGAGACACACACACACAGACAGACACACACACACACACACCTGCAATAGTAGAGTAGGAGGCAGAGTAGACAGAGCAGAATGAGGGCCATGCCTCCCAGTATAGCCAGCAGGAACACTGTGTGGTATGTACTGATGTCCTTCGCCACCATGGGACCTGAAACACACACGCACGCACACGCGCACACACACACACACACGCACACGCACACACACATAAGTACAGCTCTTCCAGCAAGAGCGGGCAACCACAACCAAATGCTCATTCAACTGGTATGATATGGGATAAAAGGATTAGTCGTAAGGCCCTTATCTCTGTGGTTGGACAGACCCTTTTGTGCGCGGTAGAGGGTGTTTACTGTCAGGTGAGCGGAGCTGCTGGGAGTCTGCTTAGTGACGTCACCTCACCTGGGAGTCTGCTTAGTGACGTCACCTCACCTGGGAGTCTGCTTAGTGACGTCTCCTCACCTGGGAGTCTGCTTAGTGACGTCTCCTCACCTGGGAGTCTGCTTAGTGACGTCTCCTCACCTGGGAGTCTGCTTAGTGACGTCACCTCACCTGGGAGTCTGCTTAGTGACGTCTCCTCACCTGGGAGTCTGCTTAGTGACGTCTCCTCACCTGGGAGTCTGCTTAGTGACGTCTCCTCACCTGGGAGTCTGCTTAGTGACGTCTCCTCACCTGGGAGTCTGCTTAGTGACGTCTCCTCACCTGGGAGTCTGCTTAGTGACGTCTCCTCACCTGGGAGTCTGCTTAGTGACGTCTCCTCACCTGGGAGTCTGCTTAGTGACGTCTCCTCACCTGGGAGTCTGCTTAGTGACGTCTCCTCACCTGTGTGCAGGGGGGACATGGCGGCCACCCAGTATCCCAGCCGAGGAGCGATGTACGTCAGGGTCAGACGATCCCCCTCCCTCTGCACATAGCCCAGGCTGCTCTTCAACCAGGCCCCTACACACACACACACACACACACACACATGCGCACACACACACACACACACACACACAAAAACACACACACACACACATTTAGGATGACACAGCTGGGTCAACTTTCATTTATTACCCCAAAAGTTTGTTAATACACACTCCACTGGGTTTCCAAGACCACACAAAAATCTATACTAGTAGTGAAGCACATCACGCCCCGGCTCAGACAGCTGATGCTCATTACCCCAAAATAGACTGGGCTTCAGTTCCCTCCCACCTAGTCTGGCATAGCTGAAGTTATCTGGTTTAAACGCTGGAGAAAGGTCTGGCTGCTACCCCTTATCATTCTGGGATAGGGGGAAAATGTCTTCAAGCTAATCACAATTGTCCTGGGTGTCGCTAAGCTTTTATTTTCTTTTTTTACAGTGCCCTCGCCAGATAGTGTCAGGGGACAATTTGATTGGCGTCAGGGGAAATAGGCGTCAATGAGAGGCTTTTCCCAAAAACCTACATCCTATGAGTCAGACTAACTCCCGCCTGACCGTAGACGAGCATTTTCCGTGTTAAGGTGAACAGTTTCATTCCCCTCCGAGAAAAAACAACATGGCCTTCGGTTCATGTTACGAAAATCTGATCACATTCTCCCAGTCCTAATGACCGTGCTGATGCAGCTCTCCCAAATTCCCCCCACGGGGATTCTTAAAGTATCTTATCCATCTATCTAGTTTCAACCACAGGGTGGCAGTACACTGTGACTCTGAGCAAGATAGTCAAGCCAGCCAGAGAGCCATAGCCAGTCATAACGAGGCCAGGGGGCAGAATGTGGCTGGAGACGAGTGGAACGAAGATGTCTCTGCCAGCTGATTTATGGTCAGCTTTGTTTTTCCTCTCCTGGTGTTTAAGATCAGGATTAGGTAGGATGAGCTGATCCCAGAGCTGCTTGTCACAGCCAATGCCAGGGAACCTCTGGCTGGGGGAGAGAAGGGAGAGGAGAGGAGAGACAGGCTGGACAGCCAGCAGCATGATGGGGAGAGGAGGTGAGAGGGAGGAAGAGGAGGTGGAGATGAAGATTGAGTAAGAGTTTGTGTGTGAGAGGGAGAGAGAGAGAGAAAGAGAGAGTAACTGTGACTCAGCATTATGATATTCACTACAACTCTGTCTTCCTCTCATATAAATTCATATTCACACACACATCTCATATTGATCATCATTCCCAAGAACCAAGTGAAGTAGAGACAATACATCCAGCGCTCTAGCTTAGCCTGGTCCAGTCCCATTGGGGACTGAACTGTTTACTACAGTGACATTTAAAGACACTGTTCCCACGCTTCTCTCTCTCTCTCTCTCACACACACACACACACACACACACACACACACACACACACACACACACACACACACACACACACACACACACACACAGCTGCTTTTCATGCCAAGTCAAACACAGGTTTACCACAGGGCTCTCTATCTCAGTTAAGACATGTGATGTTGAATGAGATGAACGAGATGCCGCACATGTTTACTTCAGCTAGTGAACACGTAGCCATTTTAAGGTCCTTGTGTTTTTATGGTCCTATGTGACATCATTTGATACTGCACAGACAAAAAGCAAAAGAAAGGCTCTCAGCTACACCTGCAGAACAGGTTAGTGTGTGTGTGTGTGTGTGTGTGTGTGCGCGCGCGTTCTGCCTTCTCCATGTGCAGCTCGTCCATGTGACATCAGACTCCTCACATTGGCTTCTTTGTGAGGGAATAATTATCAGCCTGAAATATTCCTTTAAAAAAATAAAATCACTCTTTCTCTGTTTCTCTCTCTCCCTCGGTCACACACACACACACACACACACACACACACACACACACACACACACACACACACACACACACACACACACACACACACACACACACACACACACACACACACAGACACAACTGCTCCTGCTCACTGGAGAAACTCAATTAGAAGCGGCTGCTCTGCGGTTATTTATTTGGGGGTTGCTAAGGAACGAGGGGACAGCCCCAGAGCGAGGTCTGTCCAGCGAGATGACCGCCGTTGTGGAAATCCTGGCAGACCGAGCCTCGGCTGTAAAAGTAGGTTACGTACAGCAGATGTGTTCCTCGAGACCCCGGTCACGATAAACTCACGGGGGTGTGGAAGCTCTGTCCAACTCGCGCTGGACAATAGATTTTTAATTTGGGATCGCGCTGGACCTTCATGCCGAGGGAGGTAGTGCTCTTGCCCGTGTGTGCCCACGAGGTCATTGCCTCAAATCCCTTGTGAGGCTAGTGGAGTAGAGTCGACTGACCCGCAGAATCATGCCGGCTGACCCAGGGGGGTTGGCGACAGAGGCTACCTCTGGTCAGCCAGAATTGGTACTCTTTATTCAGCAAGGCTGCGCTGGGCTGGCTGTAGCCAACGGCCCCGATTATTATGTTTCTAGGCCCGTGCTCGTGATCTGGAAGTGATCTGGAAGTGTTTGTGGTTTGAGCTGCTGTTTTAATTTCCGTGTTCAGTAATACAATTCTGAATTATTCCATTCATAGTTCTGAAAGCACGTAATCTCTAGTCTTACTGTGCATGCGTACGTGTTTTGGAGTTGACACCACACACACAAGCACGGGCACGCGCACACACACGCACACACTCCGATTAAGTGAGCCTAACGGGAGAAACTCAGGAACCAAAACAGGAAATCTGCACTAGACTCAGACAAGGAAAATCGGAAAAGCTGTGTGTGTGTGTATGTCTGTTTGCGGACTCACCCAAGCGAGGGTCGAACCTCCAGGCAGGGATGTGGTCGTTTTCCTTCAGGCCACAATCGGCTGGCAAAGGGACAGAGATGCTGATTGGCTCGTTCACCTGCAGCTCCACTCCGTCGCTGGCCAATAGGTGGACAGAGATGGCTGCCACCGGAGTCAGCTCAAATCTACGTTCCGCTCCTGTTAACAGAACAGCAGGTCAGAGACAGGGGGGAGGTGGGGAGGCAGAGATTGAGGAGGAAATCAAGGCGCGTAGAGGAGAGAAGGAAACAGGGGTGACCAGGGGTCAGAGGATGAGAAGAAAAGACAGGAAGATAAGGAGGTGCAGACGGTGAAAGAAAACAAAAGGGGGGGGGGGGCAATGGAAATAAAGTGCATGGGAGCGGGTGGGGGGGACAGAAGTAGAGCCCGGGACAGAGCTTTGTATATATAGCTGACGGACGGCGCCTAGATGGAAGATGGAGGGGGAAGTGGGGTGGGGCATGTGTGGGGCTGGGCACGACCTTTGGTGGAGTGGTTCAACCTGAGGGGATACACACTGGCAGGGCTGTATGAAAGAGCACAAGTTTTTTTTTTTTTTAAGAACACAGGGGCTGTTGTTGTTGTTGTTGTGGTTGTTGTGCGTCTGCACAGATCAGAGAGGAGCAGGGTAAACCTCCAGGGTAGTCGGTCTCTCACTGCGACTCCTCCGCAGCCTCGCGGAATATCTCAGCGTCTCTCTGTCTCACCCCCTCTTCAAGTCTCCTCCTCTACTCAGCTTTCTCCTCCACCTCCTCCTCCTCTGCCAGCGCGCCTGAGGCGTCCTGCTATGTGGGACATCCTGCTCTAACCGATACACACCCAGGGTTGCCAGTGGCCAGAGGGCTGCTCCTCTGTTGAGACTAGGAGTGGCTGGCTGACATTACATTCAATTCAGTCATTCAGGCTTTTATCCAAAAGCGACTTACAATAACTGCATTTAACGTAGGCAGTCAGTGTACAGGGTTCTTTCACCTTTTCCTGAGCGAAATTCAAGCACTTTTCAAGCTTTTTTAAGTTTTTCCAGCACTTAACGCTGGAATAATAATAATTAAATATTGACTCAAAATGATCTTTTCTCTTCTTCATCACATTAAATCAGATGCTATAGTGCTATAAACAAAAGCCTATATAGCCAGGCTGAGCCATCTAAAGCAATCACTTCAAACAACCCCCAGACAAAAATTCCATTTCAATAAAGACTTTACTGAAAATGGGCATTGGGCAAAATAAGAGAACAGTAGTGTTTGACGTAGGCAGTCAATGAGCTCCTTGAGCCTTCAAATGTATACACAATTAAACACTTTGTATAGTGCAGTTGCATATTACATACATTAACATGCCATAATTGACATACAATACTAGTACTAATGTATCACCTCCCTCCTGAAAATCTACTATCATTAGCCTGTGAATTCGCCAGGTCTGACGTTATGTGGTGATGCGTGACCTAGCCTAGCATAGCTTAGTCATCCATTAATTTCCATGTATTTCAAAACACTAAAACTACGACAGTGACTAAGACAGCTTGTATTTGTCTTCAAGCCAGCGGTCATTAAAACAGCCTCCTGGCCTGTTGTAGGCCTGGTCTGTCTGTCCAGCTCGCCGTCATCAGGCGCCACAGAAAAAAACACTACGGATCACAAGTCAAGCCAAATCACGTACGATGCTCGAGACGACTCGTATTAATTTTGTGTGAAAGCAATTAGGACGAGAAAAGTCTCTCTCTGACTTATTCTAAAACACACATTCTGTCAGATAGCAATTTATTATGAAAGTAGACTAGTTATTAGTTTCAAGGAGTTTATACAAAATTCAAGTACTTTTCAAACCTTGAAAACTCCACATTGAAATTCAAACATTTTCAAGGATTTCCAGCACCCGTGCGTACCCTGAGTGTACTGCTGCTTGCCAGAACTCACAAGTGCACCTCCTTTCTAAACAGGTGACTATGGCCCAATTCCAATACTCCCCCCTTAGCCCTAGCCTCTAGTTTTGGAGTGGCCTCAACTGGGTAGTGGCCCTTCAGAACGGAGCCACAAGGGGTAGGGGTTGAAATATGAGAAATGGGACACCACTCGTTACATCTTTGGTCAGAATTTTATCAGTTGCCTGATTTACTGTGGAGTCCCTGGGATGTACAGTATGATTATGATAATGACATTTTACACATCAGCTATTAACGTTAGTCCTGCCCATAGAAATGCACTGATATCATGAGCGTGGAAGAGCAGAAGATTTGCTGCTGGATTATTTTTCTGGCTTCAAACACGGAACATGGAATAAACTGTCACTCAAAAATCTATTGTTCTCTTGATTAGATTAGATTCAACATGCACAGTAGACTAGTAGTCTGGGACGACAAAATGCTGTTGATGTTGTGAATAGCTTTCTGTCATAACAATTCAAAGACATATCCTTTGCATCTACATTAAACAAAGTTATTCCACAGATTTTCGAATTTTTTAGTGATTCTTTATGAAGATAGCGGGCTTCTTTACTAGGTTTTTGAGTGATTATTTGTGAATATATCAAGCTTCTTTACCAGGTTTTTTGAGTGATTGCAGAGAGGCTGGCTAGCACGGTGGTTTGTACTAGGAGAGGCTGGCTAGCACGGTGGTTCGTACTAGGAGAGGCTGGCTAGCACGGTGGTTGGTACTAGGAGAGGCTGGCTAGCACGGTGGTTCGTACTAGGAGAGGCTGGCTAGCACGGCGGTTCTTACCTGTGCCGTTGCCCCCCAGGCCCTGCAGGTAGGGGAAGTGCTGCATGCGGGAGGGGGAGCTGGCCACGGTCAGCAGGGCGGTGAGGTTGGTGTAGGACGTGTTGGGAGGGAGGCTCAGGGCTCGACGCTGGAACTGGACCCAGGGCTGCCCCCGCGAACCTGGGGGGGGGGGGGGGGGGTCACGCACAGAGAATCAAGAACCACGCACACAATGCTCGGACACAGTCACAGAACTTACAGGCATGCATACACACACACACACACACACACACACACACACACACACAAACAAACCAGGAGCTCGGCAACTATCGTACACTACAGGTCAGTTGTGTCATATCCAGGGGGTGTGTTTGCCTAACACTATAGTAACAGTAGATGGAACTTTCTGGCTTTAACAAGGCTAACTTTACCATTGAATCAAGCTTGAGGGAGAGGTGTGGTGAACAATGTACAAGTGTAGCCACTATCATTCTACCCTTCTCAATCTCTCCTTTCTGATTCCTGTGTCTTTCTCTCTCACGCCTGACAGGTCAGACAGATACCGGGCCCAAAGGAGTGCATAACAGCAAAAACGTGTGTGTGTGTGTGTGTGTGTGTGTGTGTGTGTGTGTGTTAGGGACGGAGTGTGCGGGGTGATGTCATTGTGTTTCCACTGTGGTGAGTGTGCATTCCTGAACCATGAGACAAAGCTCTAACCGTGCGTGTGTGTGTGTGTGTGTGTGCGTGTGTATGTAGGCGTGTGTGTGTGTATATGTTTACTCTCAAGCTGCACATTTGCTCTGGAGCTTGGGTGTGTAAGAAACTAGCTTCATCCAATATCTGTACTTAAGGTGGTCAGGGATGAGGTTGAAGGGATTAGTTAAGGTGGTCCGCAACTGTGCACAAAGACCCCTCCCCCTTCCTTCCTCCAAGCTCCCCTTCCTGTCCGTCTTTCCCTCCACTTTCCTCTCATCTCGCCTTCTCTGGCTGGACACTGTGCCCATCCCCCTTTCTCTGTTTCCCTAACCCCCGACCGCTCCTCCTCCCCCTCCTCCTCTCGCCCTTCACCTTCCCCTCTCCCCCTTCACCTCCTCCTCTCGCCCTTCACCTTCCCCTCTCCCCCTTCACCTCCTCCTCTCCCCTTCACCTCCCCCTCTCCCCCTTCACCTCCTCCTCTCCCCTTTACCTCCCCCTCTCCCCCTCCACCTCCTCCTCCTCTCCCCTTCCCCTCCCCCTCACCTCCTCCTCTCCCCTTCACCTCCTCCTCTCCCCTTCACCTCCCCCTCTCCCCTTCACCACCTCCTCTCCCCTTCACCTCCCCCTCTCCACCTTCACCTCCTCCTCTCCCCCTCACCTCCCCCCCTTCACCTCCTCCTCCTCTCCCCCTCTCCCCTTCACCTCCCCCTCTCCCCTTCACCACCCCCTCTCCCCTTCACCTCCCCCTCTAACCTTCACCTCCTCCTCCCCCCCTTCACCTCCTCCTCCTCTCCCCCTCTCCCCTTCACCTCCCCCTCTCCCCTTCACCACCCCCTCTCCTCTTCACCTACCCCTCTAACCTTCACCTCCTCCTCTCCCCCTTCACCTCCTCTCCCCCTCACCTCCCCCTCTCCCCATTCACCTCCTCCTCCTCCTCTCCCCCTCACCCCTTCACCTCCCTCTCCTTCATCTCCTCCTCCTCTCCCCCTCTCCCCTTCACCTCCTCCTCTCCCCCTCACCTCCCACTCCTCCGCCCCACTCTCCCCTCCCCCTCCTCCTCTACTCTCTCCCCTTCACCTCCTCCTCTCCCCCTTCACCTCCTCCTCTCCCCCTTCACCTCCCCCTCTCCCCTTCACCTCCCCCTCTAACCTTCACCTCCTCCACCTCCTCTCCCCCTCACCTCCCCCTCTCCCCATTCACCTCCTCCTCCTCTCCCCCTCACCTTCACCTCCCCCTCTCCTTCATCTCCTCCTCCTCTCCCCCTCTCCTCTTCACCTCCTCCTCTTCCCCTCTCCCCTTCACCTCCCCCTCCTCTGCCCCACTCTCCCCTCCCCCTCCCCCTCTGCTCTCTCCCCTCCTCCTCTACTCTCCCCCGTCCTCCTCCTCCTCCTCCCCTAGCGCATGCCAGGGTTTATCCCTCCCCTGGGCTGGCAGGTTCAGAGCGTTAGGATACAGTCTAACAGAGTGTGTGTGTCCTCCTCCAGGGGCACAGACGCTATTCCGCTTGGGCGCACACACCGCTGAGCCAGCAGGGTTTGTGGGAACATCAGGGACACCTCACACACACACACACACACACACACGCACACACACACAACACACACGAAGGAGAGAATAGGGGCCAACCTTCCACACAGACAGGTCCACATGTTCTCCTCTACACTCTGCAGATGAGACGGGGCCATCTTGTCTAGTCAAGTGTGTGTGTGTGTGTGGGTGTGTGTGTGTGTGTGTGTGCGCCTGTCTGCCTGTGCAGCGCATCATCTGGAAAAGTGCTGTCCACGACGTGTGTACTGAAGTGTGGTCCCTCAGCCAGGCAGCAGGCAGACTCATTCACCAGGTCACTTGCAGACGGAGACGTGAACACAAATCTTAATCTGATCAAAACGAATCTAATTAAAACTTGATCTAATATGATTACACACGTAAACAAAGGAACCGGCTCACAGGGCAGAGAGAAGAAAAGAGGGCTGCTATGTGTGCCTGCCATTTCATTAAAGAGACTCTCA
>NC_140241.1:6995204-7087704 GCF_949987555.1 Borostomias antarcticus | reverse complement strand
TGGTCAACAGACTGCTGTAGGGCGAACAAAGGAAGGAACACACATGGACATTCCTAGAGCGTCACATTATGAACTCTCTGTAACTCGGTGGGACATCCCCTCTACAGACAACAGCAGATCAGACAGTCATGTTACACAGAGACATAAGATATACATAAGAGAATGTTAATCATTCATATGCACTCCAGTCCTATTGTAAGTGATACACATATCAATTGCAAAGCTTGTGTCTAGACATTCACAATATAATACGAAAATCTATGCAGGCAAACAAACGGTAACACATGCAAACTGCTCCAAGCCTGTTCAGCTTAATTTCACAAAGAGGCAAAAGCGACGGCTTAGGCTCAACGGTGACTTGCTAAACGCTGTAAACAAAGGTGTGTTTGTACCAGAGGTACCAGGTTAACACACAGCATGGTCTCTAGCCACACAGCAGCGACATTGCTGACTACTGACAGGTAGTCTCAACCTAAATGCCATCGTGACTGAACCTCATCAGCAGCAACATGGAATAAGACTAACACAAAACCAACAATGACCCCTCCCTCTGACATTTGTAACCACAACCACGTTGACTCGTGATCATTGGCTGTCAGCTGACCCATGGCGACCTTCCAATTAAGGCTGAAAGGGTTTGCCCCCCCCCCCCTTCCCCCCCCGAATTAAGGCTGAAATGGTTTGCACAACCCTCTCCACCCTCCCTCACTCCAACCAAATTGACTTCCTCCCCACCCCCACCCCCGAGACCGTGCCCCTACCAAGGGGACAGGACTTAGACATGGCTAGCTAGACCAAGCCACAACTCCCCACACAGAGAGAATTGAGAACCGGCATAAGATACCAAATATTTAAACAACGATTCGTCATGGTGTGATTTTTAGCTAAAAAATTGTGACTATAAAATACTAAATACATCCGCGGGAGATGACTGTTTGTCTGACGCTCAAGAGGACGGCCAACAGAAGTGTCTATGGGGAAGCCCACTCTGCACACGCGCCCACCACATCAGCTGCACGGTCAACCAATGATCAGCCCTGAATTCGATTGAGAGCTCGCTGCAAATTCAAGATGTCTCTAGCCACACGACAGCGTTCTAGTGGTTGGAGTTTCAGAATGGGAGTGAGTGTGGTGGCGTGTGACTAGGCCTACAGGACACACCTTCCACTGCACTACAGAGATGAGAGAGGGGGAGGCATTCTAGAAGCATTACATCACTTCCTGTCCCAGTCCGGCACTCCCACTGATCCCTCGTTAGGGGTACCAGCTGTGCTCCCCTGAACTCCCCCAAGAGACCACCCCCTCTCTTTCTCTCTCTGTAACACACACACACACACACTCACTCTCTCTCTCTCTCACACACACACACACATAAACACACACATATTCACTCACTCAGTAACACTCCCCTCCCTATTCTCATCGAATAAATCACTAGTGATCTCATTCTTAATCAGGCCAAGTAGACTCCTCCACACACACACACACAGTCACACACACACACTAGTTAAACCAATAACTCAGCAACTCGTTCTTCACTCTGTTGACTCTGCAAGGCGTGTGTGTGTGTGTATGTGTGTGTGTTCCATATGAAGGACAAAGACATCAAAGATAGTTTCCCTGGCCAGCTGTTATCTCTGACCAATTAGCCCAGACAACAGCAGTCCAACCAGCAGGATTTAATGTGTGTATTGTGTGACAGCAAGAGATAGACACACAAGGCAGTGTGTGTGTGTGTGTGTGGGGGGGGGGGGGGGTGGTATTGATTTGACATTGCTTTAACACAGTGGGGGGTTAAGGGGGTGGGGAATCAATAATTTACTGCACCATAACAATGAAGAGCTTATCCAATGGACCAGCCCATTACTGGGTCTGGAGTTCAGTTGACTTCAGAACAGCTGACGTGTGAGAGATCCATTCTTCCTGTTGGACTGAACACTTCGTTTCCTATTCAGGTGTTCTGCCCTACAGTGGCTGGAGACACGGCATCTGGCAGGAGCCTGTTAATAAATGATGTGACATTTCTACCTCATCATCTACTGAAAGAGCTAGTCTAATGAACTGTGTTTCTGACACACACACACTATTGTAAACTAGGACTCGGACACACAACCTGAGATCTTTTTTGCTGGTCTGGATTAGAAGTGAGATTACTGTACGGAGAGCAACTTAATCCCATCAAATCTGCAGGAGATTTCATGTATATCACCACTCCTCCCTCCGATCTGCTGTCCAGAGGAAACGTGAAGTGGACTTAGGCTGACGCCAGCAGAACTTGCTGCTTTCCATACCTTTCATATGGCTGAACCAAAACGTGCAAATAGGCCTATTTTCTTTTGTAGTTTTCTTAGTGCTATAGTTTTCATGAAATCTGTGGCCCATAACGTAAAGGGTATTTGCAGAGTGTGCATTCTATGCACAGCCGATGGCTGCTGTTTTAGTAGGGTATATAAAGCACTCATGACATAGTGCTGCATTGCAGTGTGATGTGCACACTCAACCATAAACACACACACACACAATATGAGGCTATCTATAATTAGAAGGACAAAACATGATTTAATGTTGCTGGCACCTGACTGTTGTTCGGTGTATGGTCAGTAGTAATGCAAGGCTGATTGTGTGTGTGTGTGTGTGTGTGTGTGTGTGTGTGTGTGTGTGTGTGTGTGTGTGTGTGTGTGTGTGTGTGCATAATGTCTGGCTCCATACAGTTGTAGCAGGCCAGGAGACACCCTCAGTATTGAACAGACTGATACCACACCCCCAGGGAGGGCATGAAGGTCAGACTCAGAGCACAGCGAGAGAGGGAGAGAAAAAGAGAGGGAGAGAAAGAGAGAGAGGGAGAGAAAGAGAGAGGGAGAGGAAGACAGAAAGGGAGATAAAGAGAGAGAGGGAGAGAGGGAGAAGGAGAGAAAGAGAGAGGTTGATAGAGAAAAAGACAGATATACTATTTTTGGTGCACAATACAATTAATGTCTTATCGTCACACATTGCAGATGACAGAATATCTTTTTACATCTGGTTTTCCAGCAGGCCTTATAGCCTTTAGTGTTACTGGCAAGTCATTTCATTAATTCACAGAAATCCAGAGTAAAGTACTTGAGAAGCATGATGACAAAAATTTATTAATCTTGCTTTTTGATTCAGCTCAAATTTCAGACACTCTAGGCGTGTGTGTGTGTGTGTGTGTGTGTGTGTGTGTGTGTGTGTGTGTGTGTGTGTGTGTGTGTGTGTGTAAATGTAAAAAACAGATGTGTGACTCGTCTTGAACACTCAAAAGAGAAGCTTTGGAGTGCCTGAATGAAATACCACTGGCCATTCAAACTGTGTGTGTGTGTGTGTGTACAGTGTCTGCAAGAAGCACTGCCATTTCATTCACCGGCAACACCAGGGACACGGATAAGTAACATTAAATGATTTCTAATACAAAAATGATGGAACTCATCAGAGAGGCTAGAACTAGGCATCAGGTGTGATAGCATACCGGGGGATGTTGGTGTGTGTGTGTGTGTGTGTGTGTGTGTGTGTGTGTGTGTGTGTGTGTGTGTGTGTGTGTGTGTAAGTGTGTAAGTGAAGGATAGAGATATAGAAACATATAGAGAGATGCTCTCCTCCTCTACGTGCTTGTTTGCCAAACCAACATACAAACTTATAATCACAGCTGGATCCAGTCCAAGCAGCCACCTACTATCTTGTATAGCTTACGTGGTCAAAGTCGATTGAATACAATCTAGTTTATTATCAACAGGTGAATAGCACGCAGTTTACATTTAGGTGCTCCACCCACACTTTAATGACGAGTTCCCTTTTCATTAACTTGCTAGCCAGCACTTTTCCCCTCTATTATTAGTTCAACAATGCCATCAATCATCATCTCGCATTTTCTTGCCTTGTCTTGGACTAGTCGTTCTAGCAACTTTAGCTAGGAAATCGAAATCAAATTAGCTAGAACGGGAGCTTTTTATTGAGGGATCAGCACATATTACTTGTCCAATGTGACAACATTTACCAGAACACCCACAAATAATTACTGGGAAATTTGCCATGTTTCAAACTTGAAGTTCAGCTAACGTTATTCATTAGCTACGTCGTTAATGCTAGCTAGCTAGACTAGCTAGGCTGCTGCTCCTACAGAAACTAACGTTAGCTAGCTAGCTCGCTTCCAATCTTAGCTAGCTAGCTAACTAACTATACGCTAACAAGTCATGCTACATTACAAACGAGCCAGTTAGTTATTCGCTTTATTTGAGCTGCATCTGTAATTAGGCTATTCGATATTTATTAAGTTTATTAACCGTACCTTTGATGCCAGTATCTTCTTGTAGCGTTTTGCTTGCCGCTCTCCAGACATAGCATCCCAAAAGGCAGAGAACAATCGCAGCGGTCCTGCTGAAATCCACAAGCCGCATCGTTGCAGATAATATCGTGAGGAGAAAGGATTTAAAAGTAAATCTTTGCTGGCAAACTAGCAAGCTATCTCGATGTATTGTTAGAAACTTCGTAGATCAGGTCCCTGTCCATATTTTGGGGCGTCAGCGTTCCCTTATTTTTTTTGCTAGGGCTGTATTTTGATTTTGTCCCGTTTGCGTTTGCATCACACAGCCCTCTTTCTGCTTCAGATTTTTTTTTCATCACCTAAAACGGGAGGGCCACGGAGAGCAGTACCGAGCACTACTTACCAACAGGCGGCCAGGCCAGGCTCACTACAGCAGCAGCGGCAACATCTGCGAGGTGCGAACGCCACCTGCCGGTGACAATGATGTTCACACGCAAATGCATTTTTTTTTCTTTCTCTCTTCTCTAAATGTAGTTTACAAAATTGTCACCTTGGAAAATTAGATGGAGGAAAAGCCATAAACCACTAACTAAGGGACATTTCCTTTCAGCAATTACAGACAAAACTAGTATTTCCCCACAGATTAGCAAAACCAATGCTGTGGAAATTGTAGATGTTTTGGTAGCCTAGATGTTTGTAGAACCTAACAAGCCAAGTTCCCAATACATACTCCAGCTTACTTTTTATGCAGCTAGGATAAACATACTGTAGTACACCAATTCAAACCCAGGTATTACTGACAGAAGCATCAAGAGGGAGAAGCATATTAACAGATCAGCAGTGACTTGTTGGCAAGAGCATCTGCCAACAGAACAGACATCATCTATCTGGCTACAGATAATTCAGACGGCATACTACGAGGAGCCTTTCCTTTCTATATCCCACTATCAGAACAGACTGAGTCATTTTCATTGGGTTGTTGAGAGAGTTGAGACCCAATGAAAGCAGAGCAGGAGGGGGAAAAATGAATGCCCTCTTTTTAGAGCTTCTGCTTCTGAAGGAACTAACCGTTCCAGCACTCTGTCAGATACAGAGATGAGCTTAGAGATGAACTACTCTGTCATCATTATACTTATTGCAACAGTGTTTGCTGATGCACAAAGTGAGAACATAACTTATGTGGCGGGGACTCTAAATAAATCTGATTACAGGATTAGTGGTTAGTTCATCATTGTCTTTGTTGATGAATCTGATGAAAGTGTCTCCATTATTTTATTTGTGTTTCTTTTCTCACTAGGACATTTTTCTGTGGATGCTTTGTGTCTGGGGAGACTGAGCATCTGAGGCGCAGAGTGACGGGGATGAAATTGTTTATGCTGATTTTGAGAAAGGGCATAAGGTGTGGAGTAATGACCTAGTTCACTGAATCTTCCCCTTCATACTATTCAGACGTGGCTAAAGTCAGCAGAGCTCTGCGCATAGATTACTGGAATGGTCCATTAGGTTGAGACGTATCCACCAGAGGCAAAAGGTAAAGTCAGAAATATAACTGTGTCAAGGAAGAGTCAAGGCAGAGATATACTGTACTGTATGAGGAACCATACTGTTTACTGTATTTGTGTAAAATACCAACGATTGATCACCCAGATGTTACACAAGCGTACTGAAGGGATAGAACTCTGAGAGGCAGATATCCAGGTCATCTTGTACAGCACAGAAAGTTATTCTCCCTGTTTCCTGTTACTACAGTAGTTGTTTTTATTTCCACTCAGATGCCCCTGAGAACTCCATATGCCCCAGGGATGATGTGGCATTTGGGGTTGAGAACACCCTCATCTGCTTTGTATTTCTACCCCCCCCCCCCCCCCCCCCCATCAATGTCAGCTGGACCCCACCCCCATAGTGTCTCTTTCTTTTTTGTTACTCTGTATCTAATGTTTCTCTCTTTTCCAACCTTTCCGTAATTTTCAACTGCTGAAATGCCAAATTTCCCCCTGGGGGATCAATAAAGTCTTATCTTATCTTATGGAGGTGACCGAGGCAACATCTCTCAGCCGGTTCTATTCTAATAATAATGGACTGTTTCACCAGTTCTACACCCAGAGTTTCACCTCACAGGGGGGAGGCATCTGCACCTGCACTGTCTGTGGAGCTCACACAACTTTGAGATGAGGTGTGCCGGTACAGCTACAGGGGCCTGTGTGACATGGAGTTTCTGCTTCAGTACTATTTCAACAAGTGGCTGGCACAACAGCGCTGCTGAGAAAAATGGGCTACACTGAGAAAACCATCCCTGTTGCCAAGCAGTGGAACAAAGAGGAAGACAGACTGGCACAAATGAAATCTGACAGTGAGGTTTACTGCAGAGGGGAGGTTGGAGTACTCTATGAGCAACTGCTAGACAAAACTGGTGGGCACATTTTTTTATTACTTCACATGGGCTACCGTGGATGACCTGTTTTGAAAAATCACAGCATACATTATTGTTTTTGATCAATATTGAGACCATAAATCATATTAATTTGTGGAAAATTATGTAGGCTAATATAATATATGAGGTAGCCTACCATATTCATACTGTAGTTGTTTGTTGTTTCTGTTGAAGAACATGGGTGTTCTTGTTGTCTTGCCTTTCAAACTGGACCCTATATCAGGGTAAGATCAGTACCGCACCCCAGTACTGACCACACTGTGTTTACAGTATGAGCAGCGTTTACGACTTCTACCCTAAGCCAATCAGAGTGACCTGGCTCAGGAATGGTCAGGAAGTGACCTCAGACGTGGTGTCCTCTGAGGTAATAGACAATGGTGTCCTCTGAGGTAATGGACGATTCTTTCAGATGGCCGGTTTTTGATGTCAACAATTGGCACATGTAGCACATATGGCCTCCTCTACTGACCTCTAAAGGTTGTTTAGTTTGCCTTGCTTGCACGGGATCCTGCATATACCCTTATAACAGGCATTGAGGGAATCAGAATCAGCACAGTATTACATTTTAAAAGTCAGCCTACAACCATCAAGGCATTGTCTTATGCAGCAACATGTCCCTGGGTCTCAGACTCATCACAGGAGCAGTCACCAACCTGACATTTTCTGTGATTGTTTTCTATCACAGGATTGTTTTGTGCTCCAATTGAAGATGGCACATTCAATAATACTCTGGTTTATTCTATGGAAGTTCTGCACCAGAGAAGATCATTGACCTTCTTGCCTTATATAAAATGATAAAAGAAATAGTCTACCGTGATGGTGATTTGTTTGTTTACTTAGGCTACTTGAGGGAAGCCTATTGCAGGCAGTTTCAATTATTAGTCCAATCATCTTGACTTGATTTGATAAGGTTCAAATATACATCAGAAAAAAATGAATAGATAAAATATCCATATTAAAGCTTTATCACCAGAGTTAATGTAAATATAGCCTAATATTATAATTTTGAGTCTGGGTCATTTCTCACTACGGCACTCTCTAGTGCGCATGTCCCTTTTTGCAAAATACAGTATGAGTCGTTTCTGGTTCTATTTTCTTTTCGTATTTTTAGCCATTAAAAGCCCCAGTCTGATTCTCTTCCTCTGTTTCGCCGTGTATGTGTTTATCCACTACAGGACCCGATAAAGACAAGACAACAACAGCGAGGGAAGGCGCATGACGGAGACATCAACATCAATATGCGCACGAGGCTACCCGCTAACTAACTAGCAAATGATTATGTTGATGTCCCTTATCTCTCCCTTCCTATGTATGTTCGCACTCGCAGGCTTTTCCAACACTTCACATCACAACGGCACCAAATCTTGAGACCTTGACACCAGTCTGCGTGGCGTCACTCTGAAATGATGGACTGTGCTGTTCCCGCGGCGGAGGTCGCGAAACGCACTGGACAAACAGGAGGGGAGGGTTCCAGCAAAATGATAGAGGCCAGACGCGACGCATTGCGAGATAAGCGGAACCTATAAAACCATGCCATGCTGGCCAGGCTCAACATCGCGGAAGGAGTCTCGGCAAGAAGCTTTGGTGAGTCAAAAATTCAGACTGTTGGACAATATTTGCATAGTCCGAGTCTGAGAATCTGGAATAAATTGGTCACTGGACAGTCTGCATACAAAATGTCTCATGTGATTGCTGCTCTCTTCACAGCCTTGGAAAAAAACAAGTGGAGGGACAAAACAGGGTTTGCCTGCACACTCGTGTTTGTTGTGTAATTTGAAGCCTTTGTGCATTTAAAAAAATGTATTTTATTGTGTAATTTCTTTTTCATTCATGGGTCTCACACTGTCTGGCTGGCGGTATGCCACTCCTCCTGAGACACCTACCTCCTCCTCCTTCGTTCCCCTGGCCGTTCCAACCTCTTCCCGCCTGTCACTCATCATCAACTCTGTCCCAGTTGAGCCTGGAGATAGCAGGTCTCGATGGAGCCTTGCGGCCTGCTCTCCCCACTTCCAACGGTCGGCCTGCGGAGAGGAGGTGACTCGCGCACCTGTCCAGCAGAGCAGTGATGGGGTGAGGGGGGAGAGAGGGGAGAGCAGAGGGCTCCACCTGTGGGAGGTGTTATGGAGTCCCGCCCACAGAGGAAGTCATGCCGTGATTGGAATATCAACATCCTGCTGCCCACAGCAGGCCTCAGGGTACAGCGCCCTGGTGGGCGGAGACTCACAGTCCTGGGGCTGGGAACTCACTACCAATCAGCTTTGGCATGAGGGGAAGGCTCTGGGGATGTACCCAAGGGAAAAGCAGAGTGAGGGACCCCTTCCACACAGACAGACCGGTTTTGGGGGCCCTGGGTCCACTCACTCCATCCCTGAATGTGTGCTGCTGGTTTTGGACGCAGACGCAGGAACTCTGGGCTACATCGTCGATGACTGCTTCCTGGGTGTCGCTTTCAGTTGCCTTCCTCGGGGGGTGGAGCTCTTTCCGGCAGTGAGCAGTGTGAGAGGCGGATCCACCATACGACTACGCTACCTCAATGGAGCCACTCGTGAGTAGCTATGACCTTAAGCTGGCGACCTTACAACTATGAAAGGGAAGAGCTTTGTTTGTGGACGTCTTGTTCTAACACACGCTTTACACTCACTCACTCACTCACTCACTCACTCACTCACTCACTCACTCACTCACTCACTCTCATCTCTCTCTCTCTCTCCCTCTTTCTCTCTCTCTCTCTCATCTCTCTCTCATCTCTCTTTCTCTCTCTCTCTCTCTCTCTCTCTCAGGTGAAGCTCCTGAACTGATGGCCCTGTGTGGTTTGTCCATCCACAGGTCGATGGGCAAGCAGCGAGAAACTCAGACAGACAGACTGCCTCTTCCTCCTGCTGTCCAGCATTACCTCCTGCCCAGCCTGTGACCTCCTTTCACACACACACACACACACACACACACACACACACACACACACACACACACACACACACACCTTTAGGAATTCTTCCATAAAGACAAGACATGGAGGGCATGCAATGTACAGTATTTATAATGCATTTACAAATTTTTATTTGTGACTTAACAGGCTGATATTTATATTCAGACTGTGATGACATGAAGATTAAATTTGTTATTCTAATTATTTATCCTTATCCTATGTAATGCTTGTTTTAAAGATTCTACTTTCCACATTTTGTCATTGCCTATAAATTGTACACAAAATCTTTGTCATTATGTTGACTATTATATTCCTCCTCTTCACACCTGGGCCAGGGAACCTTAACCTACTGTAGAATCCAGCTCCAGTCCAGGGCACACACAATAGACTAATCAGACTTCATTGCAACCGGGCCGCAAGGCCCGGCCAATGAAAATACAGTATTTCAACAATCAACATTGTTACTAATAGAGTGTATGGAGTGTAGCCAAGCCTATAAGCCTAAATGTCACACAAGAAAATCTCACTAATTCATTAGTGAGTAAGAAATGAATTAATTTATGATTAGTGCATTTGTGAATTAATTAGCTAATCGGCCTTGGCCTTGAATAAATTAAGTGATAAAGCCCTAAAGCTACAGCCTAATTAGTCCAGGGGCCAATACTATTTTCACAAATTGGTACCATCCAAGGTGACCAAACAATTTGGGTATTTTTGTCTTCCTACATGTCTCTAGTTTATATTTTGGTATGATAACCCTGCCTGTCTAGTAGCTTAATGATAGTAATCACTCACATATCTTATCTTTTTTATAGCGCCCAAAATTAATAGAGGTGAATGGCCTGCCGTGTTTCAGATCACGTGGACCCGCCCCGTGATTCAGATCTGCTCGAAATTGTATGGGTTCTAAGTGGGACCATGCTACACCCCTCCACCGAGTTTCTTGAAAATCGGTCTGGTAGTTTTTGCGTAGGCTAATCCTGCGGACGGACGGAAGGACGGAGTTAATAACCTGAAGACACATGTACTCATATAGGCGATTTTACCCTCTGAGAGTAGGGGTGCAACATTTTGACGTGAGAAAAAAAAAATACAGTTCTGCCGTCTCGTCCCATCTATTTACAAAGAATACCAGTTGTGAACAGTATGCTAATAAGAAATCTGTATGACAATTCAATATGTACAACACATCAAACTTCATCTAGACACCACGAGCATGTCAATATGACTTTATGACCGAGCACTAGGCCATACCCAACATCACAACATCAAACTGCAACTGCCTGCTGGTGCTAGCTTGTGATGGTGATGTTGCTAGTGCTAGCTCCGATAGCCTCTGGAGCACTTCTGCATTCGATTGCACCTGCTGCGCTGTCATTTCGAGTGGTAGCTTCTTCATTAGCATTGCCAGATTTTATTTTATTTTATGAAGAAGTGGTAAATTGTTTTTATAGCTCTTTTTGCCATTATGAGCAGGTTGGCTAGTTGTAGCTTGTTGAGCACTGAGCAGTACAGTCAGATCTCATTTTTTTCGACGGACGAGTTGTGCCATTAGTGGATTATGAATATATATATATTTTTAAAGTTAGCCTAGTTTAAGTAATAAATACACTTTTAAAATGAATGCTGATCTAACACAAACTGGTACAAACCACAATTATGTATTTAATAATTGTGTTAATTAGTAAAAAAAATAAAATAATAAGTTTTAATTTTTTTTATTTTTAAGAATCTGAGCAGAGTTGGGCTGTCCAATCAGGGGGGGCACTTGCCCCCCCTGCCCCCCCTATAAAATCGCCAATGCCTAGAGCCAGGACTAAGAGGCAGGTAATTTTTAAGCAAGATCTTAAAACACAACTTTTTAACATTGCTTTTACCACATAGTTTTACTTGTTTTAATATCTTTGTGCTCTTAATTTGAATTCTGTTTTATAGTTTTTATTCTATTTTACACTATCCTAAAATGCTTTTACTTTTATAGTTTCTTTTAAATCTGTTCTCACTGTGTTGGTATGATTTATGTTTTTATCTGTCTCTTTTTACGAATAGTGCTATATAAATAAAATGGCATTGACATCTGGAAAAAAGAACAATGACTTATTATTGATTTACATATTTATTGATTTATATATATATATTTATGGAGTATATTGATATAGTGGAGGAGGTTTGGATAGGCATAAGGATTGTGCAGGGGGATTGAATGGATTGCATGGGTGGTTGGGGTCTGGTTGGAAGGATTGAATGGTTATTGTTTGAGGGGGGGGTTGCTGGTGCTGCTCTCAGTCAACTTCAGTCATCCTTTGGGATCTGTGAGGAGCAGGTCATGATCTTCCAGAGGCCGCTGAAGAATTTACGAACCCCCTTCTTCTTCTTCATCATATTTTTCTTGTTGTTCACTTCCTCTGCAAAAATGATCTCTAAATTGAGTATTGTGTAGAGAAGAGAGAAGGAAAATAGTTTGATATGAAATATAGATCATATTATGATATATAGAAATAGATGCCCTAACACCCAAAATGTCTAACCTGCTGACTGCTGGACCGCAATGGCCTCCTTGATGGCCTCCTCAATGGCCTCCTTGATGGCCTCCTCAATGGCCTTGGAGATCTCCATGGCCTCCTTGATGGCCTCCACGATGACCTTTGGTACCTCAATGGCCACAATGACCTCCTCAATGGGCTTGGGGGCCACAATGTCCTCCTTGATGACCTCCTCAATGGTCTTGGGGATCTCAATGGCCTCCTTGATGACATCCTCGATGACGGTGGGGGCTTCAATAGCATCCATGATGTTCCAGATGGCCTCAATGTACTCCATAATGACCCTGGGGGCCTCAATGACCTCCTCAAGGACCTTGGGGTTTTCATTTACCTCCTCCATGAACTCCTCAACCTCTTTGAAGGCCTCCTTAATGACCTCAAAGATCTTGTCAATGTCCTCGGGGGCCTCACTGGCCTCCTCAATGCCAATGGGGGTCTCAATGACCTCATCAATGGGCTTGGGGGCCACAATGTCCTCCTTGATGACCTCCTCAATGGGCTTATGGTCACCCTGTTTCTGGCCATTCACGAGCTCAATCGGCTTTTTCTGCAAGACAGGTTCAATGATGACAAAACTGCGTCAATGGATCAACTGGAATATATATATAGCCTATATATATATATATATATAATTTTTGTAAGATGATGTTACATAGTGTTAGGTTACCTCCTGCAAGTTGGAACCGTTTGAAGGAGAGGCCTCACCCATGGATTTATTATCCATATATTTAGAATCCATAGGGGCTCTGTTGAGACAGAGTGCAAGAAACAATTATTTTCTGCGCGCCACAGCTTCTGTTCCCCACTGCGTCCTCATTACATGTCTGGTCCGTAAACACTTTTGTTTTGTAGTGTGTTTGCCTTCTGTATAGTTTTTTCTGTACAGTAATGTTTTATATTGTTCCTTTACTCCTATTTTCTTAAATTTTCCTATTGTACAGCACATGGTTTAGAAATAAAATGTACTTACCACTTACAGGTGGTATTATATTTAAAAGTCTTCAAATATCTTCAAATAGTCTTCAAATATGAATTGCTGATTAATCGTGTTGTATAAGGATGCGGTTGTCCGTCAATGTGAAGTTAACTCTGAAACAATATTCAACTTTGTGGAATTAGCCTACTTATATAGAATTATATAGCCATTGTGATGTCGGTCATTATTACGCGCACGGATATCTGATGACTCTTGTGTGGTTGTCATGTGGTGATTTGAAATAACGTTACCATACGAACTAGCCTAGAATTGATTCATAATAAGACTGGCCCCTGTATATATACACATTTGTATATATAGCCTACAAATTTCAACATTCTACCCCTACTGTAGGCTACAGGAACATCTTTCCAAATCATATCCGGACGTAGCCTGTAACTTACATGTTTGCCAATTTATCAACGTGATGCTGCAGCCTACGTTCAGCTTATGTGTTCCTATTTAAGGGAATAAGCATTAACAAACATGTCAAGCATAGGGCATTATTTTTATTAGATCTTTGAAATCATATTCCGACTCCGAATCCATGCTGTCCTGTTGCAAAATCTTCATGGTGCGCTTCTAGATAGGGTTAAGAAAATGAACTTTCCCCTTATGTCCGCTAGGAATGCTGTTAACATGATATTTACAAATAGGCCAATAGCCACAGCCAAATGTAACCCGGGAGTGTCTACGCGTTTCGCAGTTTAGCGATAACACCATTGAGTTTAGGGTTAAGACCCTAACCCCTAACCCTACACCTGACCCTCACCTCTATGGTGTTCTTGCTAAACTGCGAAAAGTAATCTCGCAACCCGGTAGCCAACACGCAAAGTAGGCTAGTGCATGGCGAACTGGGCTAGCTAACATTGGTCGCAGATGTCCTTGAGAGAGACCTTTATGGGAGGCTAGCTTGCAGCTCGTGTTTGCGTGTGTGTGCGGTCAGCTGGCCAATCCAGTTCTACTAGCTGTTTGACGTGACGGACGGACGAGAGGTCAAAAAAAGTAAGGGGAAGGGGAATGCCAGGGTAGATGAATGAAGGAAGGAAGCAAAAAAACTCACTATGACATGCCAAGTACTAGCCTGCTTCAAGAGCTCCATCATCATCCCTGTCCCCAAGAAAGCAAGGACGACTATAGACCCATCACCCTGACCACTGTAGCAATGAAGGTTTTTAAGTGCCTTGTTCTGCAGCCTCTCAAATGCATCACAGACCCTCTCCTGGACCCCCTGCAGTCTGCCTACAGAGCCAACAGGTCAGTGGATGATGCAGTAAACATGGCCCTTCACTTCATTCTCCAGCTGGTTGATGGACTTCAGCTCTGCTTTCAACACCATCTTCCCGTTCACTCTGGAGCATGCGCTTACCTGACCCCACCTGCAGGTAGACCACAGACTTCCTGTCTGACAGGAAGCAGCACGTGAAACTGGGCAAGCACATCTCTGACTCCATAGTCTCAAGACCAAAACCATGTTACTGCATGCTGCAGATCTCTCTATGGTACTGGGACACTTCATGCAAAAATCTGGTGTTCAAATCCTGGCAATTCATTGGTAGCGCCGGAATCCCAGCGACACCAGTCAGTAACGACTTTCGCAATCAGGCGTTCCCACCCATAGATATTCCCTAACCTGGGCTAGTGTCTCTCATTTGCTGCTATGACCTGTCACTCTTTCAATTTTGACCCATCGATATGCCAACAGAATACCTGCTTGGGTGGCGAAGTGGCACAGACTCTATTATGTAGTATGCAGAGCGCAGCAATTCAATGTAATATTTGAGTCTGGAGAGAGACTACCATCAGTACAGGCTCCCACCAAGGCTGTTTTCTTTCCCCTCTAATCTTCGCAATGTCACCATTAGCAGGCACAATGTTAGTCAATTATTGATAGGAACTCACCCAACAGCCCTTGAGACACCGATTAAGTTCCCATCTTTTCAAGTGGCCCAGCTCAGGATTTGAACCAGCAACCTTTCAGCCACCGGTCTGATCCTAACTGTACTGCCCCAAAGACCAAAGGAGGACAGGAGCGGAGGAGAGCAGAGGAGATTGACCCCAGGTGGACATCAAGTTTCAAGTTCAAGTTTTTTATTTGACACTTGTATGTCTCTCTGGGGTCTCCCTGAGAGATCGGGTGAGAAGTTCAGTCATCCGGGAGAGACTCGGAGTAGAGCCGCTGCTCCTTTGCGTCGAAAGGAGCCAGTTGAGGTGGTTCGGGCATCTAGTGAGGATGCCTCCTGGGCGCCTCCCTAGGGAGGTGTTCCAGGCGTGTCCGGCTGGGAGGAGGCCGCGGGGTAGACCCAGGACTAGGTGGCGGGACTACATCTCCGCACTGGCCTGTGAGCGGCTAAAGATTCCCCAGGCAGAGCTGGTTGATGCTGCTAGGGAAAGGGATGTCTGGGGCCCCCTGCTGGAGCTGCTGCCTCCGCGACCCGACCCTGGATAAGCGGATGAAGATGATGATGATGATGATGATGATGATGATGACTTGTATGGCAGTTAAAAACTGAAATGCATGAGTATTTTACAAGAATATTTACATTAAACCTAGGCTAACTCAAATTACCAATAGAACAAACATTCAATATTTAAAATGGTCATTCAAGATTCTTGTCAGGGAGGGGATGGGAGACATCCTGTATCTTTTGGTTCTTGTCCTGGGTGTCTGCAGGTGTGCTTCATGTCTGGTGTGCCGACCGGACACCTGGGCTCTGAAGGGGGGGGAGCCAGTTCTTGAAGGGGGAGTTCAGGAGGCTCAGTGCAAAGTCCCTACAGAGTAACTTTCTTCTCTCATGGAGGGTGGGGAGAGAGAGGGTTTGGAGAGCGTTTGGAGAGAGTTTGGAGAGCGTCCTGGTAGCCAGAGTATGACATCTTGTGTGACCGGCTGAGCTGTCAGTCATGATCGTCCTGAGCACTCCCGTCTAGTTCAGCCAACCAATAACTCATCTCTTGTATGATTCAGGTAAGCATCCGCTGGCTACCCCATGAGGGCCAAATATACGTATATAAGATGAAGAACACACCTGTAAGTGGTAAGTACATTTTATTTATAAACCATGTGCTGTACAATAGGAACATTTAAGAAAATAGGAGTAAAGGAACAATATAAAACATACAAAAACTACAGAAGGCAAACACACTACAAAACAAAAGTGTTTACGGACCAGACATGTAATGAGGAGGCAGTGGGGAACAGAAGCTGTGGCGCGCAGAGCAAGACCATAACATGCTACTGGCTGTTACACAAGCAGGCTCTGCTCTGACCGAACGAGACTAGATCCCATGGCTGCAGACGACGTCCATGCCGCTAGCTCTGAGTAAGAGGATGTCGGTTAGGCTGTAAAATAGGTGTTGGTTTAAGGCCACTAGAATGTAGTGATTTGAACCTGTCTCCCCAACCTTAAACCTGGTCCCAACCCTGTTCTGTCCTCTGCAGGAATAAGACCTAGTCTCAACCCGGCCCCAGTGAACAGGTGGCCATAGCTTCAGTCAACTGAATTGATGGTGGTGGATTTGCAGCGGCCTGGGTATTCTCTTACAGCACAGACGGACGAACAGAGTGGACGGATGGAGGGAGGGATGAATGGCGGGATGGATGGAGGGATGGATGGACAGAGGGGTAGCTGGGCCTGCTTCTCTCTGCTCTGAGGGGTTGTGTTGTATCTTTCAACAAGGGTTCTCTTGTTGGACAGTGGCGTGGATTCAGGTGAGCGTGGGTCCCTTGTTGACGACCCCTCCAATTCTCGGGGCTCCCCACGCCTCGACACGGTCCCCCGAGGCCGCGGCCAGGCGTCCTCCTATTCACGTTCACCTGGGAGAGAGAGACAAAGAGCATCAGAATGAGGAAGAGGGGGAGAGGTGAGGCCAATAAAATGTCCTAAATATTTGAGTGTCTTTTAGACTGAAAGAAGAAAGAGACTCACTCCATTGACGCTAGCCCGGTTTGCACAGCGTCCTCGGGGGCCGGCAAGGTACAGTAGGTGCACCTGTAAGAAGAGAAGATGACTTGACCTGACTTGTGGTGCCGCGAGTGTGAAATCCATCCAATCAGCATAGACAGACATACGGATGCACATCCCGCTCACTAACTGTCACCTCGGAGTGTGTGTGTGGTGTGTGTGTGTGTGTTTGCGTGTACCTGGAGTTTCTGGAGTGGCGTTCCTGCCCTTCGGCTGTGGTCACGGTGTGGTCTTGGCTGCCGGAGATGATGTAGTTGTCGTCCTCAGCCAGGCACAGCACAGCCTCACTATGGAGATGGAGACGCTCCACCAGGGGTTCTGCCACTGTGTGACATCATCAATCAGGGACAGCCGATAGCATATGTCTGACTCACCAAGTAACATTGCGTGATGTCTTCATACTATTTGTATTTGATTAATTCCCATACATTCCTGTTAATCCCTGTGGGAAGTGTGTGAGTATTCCCAGAATTTTGCATCCCTATTCATACTCTTTGTATTTTGTGGCTGTTTTTGCCAGACCACCACAGGTTAAAATGGCGTCTCAACTGACAAGATGCCGCGGAGCCTGGTGACGAGTGACGGCCCCACTCACCTCTGGAGCCGAAGACGCTGACCTTGTTGGGGACGCCGGCGAGCAGCACGTCAGCCTAGTAGGACAGGCAGCGCTGGTCAGGCCCCTCCCAGCCCCTCCGCTCCCCAGGTCCCACAGCCTCGCCGTGCGGTCGGAGGAGTCGGACGCCAGCAGGGGGCCGCCAGGCGCCTCACCGTGCCCCGGTGGGAATGCATGAGGCCCGCCCCGTCAGCAGAGTGTGCCCTTTGACCCCCTAGGGTCTGATGCTCTTGTCCTGTGAGCCTGAAGCGCACACCGCCCTGTCCTTTCCCCTAGAGGAGGACAGAGCGCACCGTGGCGATGTGAGCGGAAAGCTATTAGCCAACTCCAAATAGTACAAAATGCTGCAGCACATGTCCTCACTAAGACCAGGAGGGCACACACTGCACTTGTTACTTGTCAGTTTTAGATTTTAAGATTATTTTATTAGTCTATAAGTCATTACATAATCAAGCACCTAAATACATACCAGATATGCTTTAAGATATACACCCAGTAGGTCCCTCAGGTCCTCTGACACTGAGCTTTTAATGGTCCCTAGAGCCAGGACTAAGAGGCAGGTAATTTTTAAGCAAGATCTTAAAACACAACTTTTTAACATTGCTTTTACCACATAGTTTTACTTGTTTTAATATCTTTGTGCTCTTAATTTGAATTCTGTTTTATAGTTTTTATTCTATTTTACACTATCCTAAAATGCTTTTACTTTTATAGTTTCTTTTAAATCTGTTCTTACTGTGTTGGTATGATTTATGTTTTTATCTGTCTCTTTTTACGAATAGTGCTATATAAATAAAATGGCATTGACATCTGGAAAAAAGAACAATGACTTATTATTGATTTACATATTTATTGATTTATATATATATATTTATGGAGTATATTGATATAGTGGAGGAGGTTTGGATAGGCATAAGGATTGTGCAGGGGGATTGAATGGATTGTATGGGTGGTTGGGGTCTGGTTGGAAGGATTGAATGGTTATTGTTTGAGGGGGGGGTTGCTGGTGCTGCTCTCAGTCAACTTCAGTCATCCTTTGGAATCTGTGAGGAGCAGGTCATGATCTTCCAGAGGCCGCTGAAGAATTTACGAACCCCCTTCTTCTTCTTCTTCATCATATTTTTCTTGTTGTTCACTTCCTCTGCAAAAATGATCTCTAAATTGAGTATTGTGTAGAGAAGAGAGAAGGAAAATTGTTTGATATGAAATATAGATCATATTATGATATATAGAAATAGATGCCCTAACACCCAAAATGTCTAACCTGCTGACTGCTGGACCGCAATGGCCTCCTTGATGGCCTCCTCAATGGCCTCCTTGATGGCCTCCTCAATGGCCTTGGAGATCTCCATGGCCTCCTTGATGGCCTCCACGATGACCTTTGGTACCTCAATGGCCACAATGACCTCCTCAATGGGCTTGGGGGCCACAATGTCCTCCTTGATGACCTCCTCAATGGTCTTGGGGATCTCAATGGCCTCCTTGATGACATCCTCGATGACGGTGGGGGCTTCAATAGCGTCCATGATGTTCCAGATGGCCTCAATGTACTCCATAATGACCCTGGGGGCCTCAATGACCTCCTCAAGGACCTTGGGGTTTTCATTTACCTCCTCCATGAACTCCTCAACCTCTTTGAAGGCCTCCTTAATGACCTCAAAGATCTTGTCAATGTCCTCGGGGGCCTCACTGGCCTCCTCAATGCCAATGGGGGTCTCAATGACCTCATCAATGGGCTTGGGGGCCACAATGTCCTCCTTGATGACCTCCTCAATGGGCTTATGGTCACCCTGTTTCTGGCCATTCACGAGCTCAATCGGCTTTTTCTGCAAGACAGGTTCAATGATGACAAAACTGCGTCAATGGATCAACTGGAATATATATATAGCCTATATATATATATATATATATAATTTTTGTAAGATGATGTTACATAGTGTTAGGTTACCTCCTGCAAGTTGGAACCGTTTGAAGGAGAGGCCTCACCCATGGATTTATTATCCATATATTTAGAATCCATAGGGGCTCTGTTGAGACAGAGTGCAAGAAACAATTATTTTCTGCGCGCCACAGCTTCTGTTCCCCACTGCGTCCTCATTACATGTCTGGTCCGTAAACACTTTTGTTTTGTAGTGTGTTTGCCTTCTGTATAGGTTTTTCTGTACAGTAATGTTTTATATTGTTCCTTTACTCCTATTTTCTTAAATTTTCCTATTGTACAGCACATGGTTTAGAAATAAAATGTACTTACCACTTACAGGTGGTATTATATTTAAAAGTCTTCAAATATCTTCAAATAGTCTTCAAATATGAATTGCTGATTAATCGTGTTGTATAAGGATGCGGTTGTCCGTCAATGTGAAGTTAACTCTGAAACAATATTCAACTTTGTGGAATTAGCCTACTTATATAGAATTATATAGCCATTGTGATGTCGGTCATTATTACGCGCACGGATCTGATGACTCTTGTGTGGTTGTCATGTGGTGATTTGAAATAACGTTACCATACGAACTAGCCTAGAATTGATTCATAATAAGACTGGCCCCTGTATATATACAAATTTGTATATATAGCCTACAAATTTCAACATTCTACCCCTACTGTAGGCTACAGGAACATCTTTCCAAATCATATCCGGACGTAGCCTGTAACTTACATGTTTGCCAATTTATCAACGTGATGCTGCAGCCTACGTTCAGCTTATGTGTTCCTAGTTAAGGGAATAAGCATTAACAAACATGTCAAGCATAATAGGGCATTATTTTTATTAGATCTTTGAAATCATATTCCGACTCCGAATCCATGCTGTCCTGTTGCAAAATGTTCATGGTGCGCTTCTAGATAGGGTTAAGAAAATGAACTTTCCCCTTATGTCCGCTAGGAATGCTGTTATGCAACATGATATTTACAAATAGGCCAATAGCCACAGCCAAATGTAACCCGGGAGTGTCTACGCGTTTCGCAGTTTAGCGATAACACCATTGAGTTTAGGGTTAAGACCCTAACCCCTAACCCTACACCTGACCCTCACCCTAACCTCTATGGTGTTCTTGCTAAACTGCGAAAAGTAATCTCGCAACCCGGTAGCCAACACGCAAAGTAGGCTAGTGCATGGCGAACTGGGCTAGCTAACATTGGTCGCAGATGTCCTTGAGAGAGACCTTTATGGGAGGCTAGCTTGCAGCTCGTGTTTGCGTGTGTGTGCGGTCGGGGATGGACTGTACCGTAGTGCAATTTGTCGCAAAGCGATAGGTTCAAAGTCCACGGTCAAAAATCAATAATTTGGGGGAGGGTCTCAGAGGTGCACATGCATAATTAAGTAGCCATGTGTTTTTACGTTTTGTTTTGTCCGATGGCACCTTCTAGTGGGCGAAAGTGGGAACATCGCAAATGTAAATCCACAACTTTCTTGACCATTGTCAAAACATATCGGACTCATTAGTAGATCTCAATATGTCACAACCTCGTTTTGTTATACTGTATTAATCCGTGAGAATACTTTGTCTTTACCTAAATTCCATTTATTTGTGTAATTTCTATCTTTTTGCAGGTCCTTATGGTTAACTTCAGTCCAATGGAGGTTGATGGCTGACCACTGCTCCAGGCTTCAGAGGAAGGAAAGGTGGATGGGATAAATAGAGGAAGGAAAGAGGATATTTCTTCTGCAAACACTTGCATGCTTGTTTCAGTGCCGCTGCTTCCTGCACATGTATGAATGTGTCATATGGTGAGACTAATAGATTACCTGTACCTTCTTCCCTGTCCGTCTCCTTGAAAGTACTTCAATGTTTCTGAGGCTGATTAAAGCTACTTTAATGGTCCTATGGCTGTGTAAAATGATATTGTTGTACTATAGGCACATGTCCTCACCTGTAAGTAATCTTGCACTCTATAGCTGTGTCCCTCTGTTTTGATAAACAAATATAACCCCATTGGTGCATTTATTAATTGATTTTCCACAAGGCACTGTTACTGTAGTACTCACCACTTTATTGAATAAAGTTCATGAAATAGTAAACACTTAGACAAAACACATCACTACAATGTCACTACGTTGTTTTCTTATACTGTATTAATCCCCCAGGCTGGCATGTCAACCTAAAACATCTGTAATAAACACAAGCCTTTGCTTATCACTGGATGGAGTGATATTGTCTAATGCGTCTCATTAATAAAATGCATAAGAGAACATTTCCACAGTCTTTAACAGTACAAGCAATCACATCAAATGAGAACTGTGCTTGATATAATACTTAAAGACAGTAGTAGTAGTAGTAGTAGTAGTAGTAGTGGTGGTAGTGGGGGGGGGTGGATCGACATTAGTCTGGTGTCTCCCTTCAGAACCGCTTGTCATGTTAGACTGTTGCCATGCTAGACTACACAGTATAGCTCTGAAGGTCCTCAACACACACAAGCCTCTACACCACGTCAAGGTCTCGATCCCGGTAGAGGAAAATGATGAACTATGTACAATAAAATGAGGGATGAGAAGGGCACTAGAGGGGAAGTGTCCATTCTTCTCAGAGGGCAGGGATGAGAAGAGCACTAGAGGGGAAGTGTCCATTCTTCTCAGAGGGCAGGGATGAGAAGGGCACTAGAGGGGAAGTGTCCATTCTTCTCAGAGGGCAGGGATGAGAAGGGCACTAGAGGGGAAGTGTCCATTCTTCTCAGAGGGCAGGGGGGTGGGGGTGCTAGAGGCACAAACTCAGGGCAGCTCATCCACAGCTTTTGTGAACTGTTCAAAGCTGTTGAACACTCTCCCTTCCAGTCCCTTTGATGAAGACATGCTCTTTACGGGGCAGAATGTCTTCTTCTTGTATTTGCTGTGCCCCTGGCTTTGTCCTTTGCAGAGTGAACAAAGGGGGAAGTTGACCACCCGTGATTGTTTCCCCGCAACAGTGGTGGGAGGGGCTAGCTTCCTTTTATAGATAGTGGACTTAGCCCACTCAGAAGGCCTGCCTGCACTCTGTGATGGACCTGGTTGGCTGGCGGACATCGCTGCAGGTGCACTGGCTGATGCGCTGGTTGATGGTTGGCTGGTGGGAACAATGGGCACGCACTGAGCAGTTGGGGCGGATGATGTGGGTCTGGCGATGGTTGGTGTGGCCAGAGAGAAGTTTTGGAGGAGCGTTGGTGTCAGACGAAGGTGTGCGTAGCAGGGAGTGGGAGGAGGAGGAGGGGTGGGCAGGTTGGGCAGCACGATGCTCTCCCTCTTCTTCACCACCTTGGTCCCTGCAGTGCTCGGGGTGTGGATGTAGTCCAGCTGGGTGTAGTCAGCTGGAGGGAGGACAGACGGTTGAAGTGGTGCTGGAGGGAGGTCCTGGGATGAGATGGAGGTGGTTTTGGAGATGCAGGAGGGTGTTTTGGTGGAGTGGAGGTTGATGAGCTTCTCCTGCCGACGGATGAAGTCACGAACGGTCTTTGTATTTATTTTTGGCAGAGGAATGCCAGTTCTGCACAGCACTGGATCGTCCACCAACACGAAGTGCTGGATCCGCCCGTACTGCTTGGCGATCCTCTCCTTCTCTGGGCTGGACCGAGCGCCACCAGGTACACTCAACCACAGAAGTTTCACCAGCGTGTACATGACCCTGTTGTGCTCCGCGCTGATGTTTTGCTGAGCTGGAGCGTACCGCTTCGCCATCTTCACTCGCTGTACCACAGCAGCCTCAACAAGGTCATCCCTTTTGGTGCGACAGTAGAGCGTGTTGCCCCAGTGGGTTCTGTAGAGCTGAGTGAACTTCTGTGGTTGTTTGTCATGCTCCTCCAGATCATTCCACGCCGCGATGAGCCCGTTCCTCTGAGCTGTCGTGATGGTCAGGTTGCCTTCGGTGCTCAGGCAGATGTCCACCAGCAGAGAGCAGAACCGTTCCACCTTTTGGAAGCCTGGGAGAGGGTTCAGACTACAGGTGTCCTCCTGTTGCAAAATACAATAATACCATGATAAGTTGGTGACATGTCAACATGTCAATGTTTACATTGATCAGATGCGTTTTAACATTAATCTAACACACAAAAAATGAAACATTAAATACTTACAAAGGCCGGAGGGTGCACTTCACTCTTCTCATTGGTGGTGAGCACGATGTGGGGTAGGGCGGCAGCCACCATGTAGTCACCTCCCTCTGCGTCACTCAGGTACGCCTCATCTTCCTCTGGGTCGGACTGACCAGGAAGCAGCACCTCGTCCTCTGGACCAGGACCGTCATCTCTGATGTTGTCCAACGTGAAGCGGTCAGATTCCCCTGTGCTCTGGCTGAACAGGTATTCCAACCCGAGCAGCTCGTTGGACTTGACCTCAGCCGGGGTCCGGAAGTTTTCCTCCACTGTCTCCCCAAACAGCTGTTGGCAGCGGGTGTTCAGGCGATCCAGCAGTGGTGCCGAGTAGGTCCGGTGATGGCGGCCTTTTCCACCGTACACCGCGTCTGAACTCCGGTCTGAGTTCCACCGTGCGATTCCGCTGATCAGGTAAACCTGGTAGGGACGAGCTGCACAGTGGGGACCTGGAAATTACAATGAAATACATTAGCATATTTTCCACAGTATTAGAAGGGATTCTCTTGGATATGCTTCAAGAATAAATGTGAAATCAAAAAAAGTGAAAAAACACGACACCAAAGCTGCAGCACATAGTAAAGGCAACCGCATGACCACATAATTTCAGCATCAACTTGAGCACAGGAATATACTGTAGGTTGTTATAAAAATAAATATATTGAATAAATTGTACCTGGAATCATGTGTGGCAGGAATTTGTGGAATCCCTCCAAGCTGTTGCTTCCACGTATGCACTTGTAATAGGGCACGTCTACACCATTGATGGTGGTAGAGCGAGCCACCCTATACATCGCCCTGTCTGGAGGGTCCTGGAGGCATTCCAGGTGCCTCTGCTGTGCTGCCCACTTCAGATCTATGGCTTCTGTGAAGAAACCAAAAAGATGGACGGTAATACATGTACAGAAGCAGCACATGATACAGTAAATAAATAACGTATTGATATTGAAATAGTATTAATAACTGTTTAAATACATTTGAATAGATTTTTACCTGGTGTTGTGAACAAGCTGACTCCACTCTCGTCAAGACCAGCAGGACCTTTCAGCTCCTCAATGGCAGTGTGGACGAGGTTGAAGGTCGCCTGAGCTCCCAGGGTGATTCTTCGCACATGGTGCTTCAGATGCTCCCTCGAGACGTGGAGTCGCATCATGTCCTCGTCTGTGAGAGACGCCAGAGCCTCCGGGTTCTTTGCTCTCACTGCCTTGATCAGCAGGTCCAGGTCTGCGCGGTTGTAGGCCATCACTGCTCCTGCTAGGGCGGACTTGAACACAGGGTACTTGGAATGGCTCTCCGTACGAATGGCTCCATCAAACCGATGCATCCAATGGAAGATGTCCAAATGCACCACCATGCCGCCGTTCACCTGTAGTGGTGAAAAAGTGATGATTTTATGGAATGTGTGCCTGTATGGTTGGACTGATGATGTCACTTTGTGGTTTTGGTATATCTGTTTGTGTCTCTGGATTTTTTTGTTTCCAGTTCTCTGGAGGTTAGATATACCTGTAAGCTTACAATTAAACATTACCTAAATGCGCATTGGTCTCTGGAATATTTATTTAAAGACTGACTAGCACCCATAAACCTAGAACTAGACTCTTGAGGTCAAGAAAATATCATCAACACACCCATGGCTGGAACAAGGTCTCCAGAGCTGTCGCGCCTTGCTCACAGCAACACCCACGATCCACGTAGAGGATCTTCGGCACAGGCTGATTGGCCTGCTGGAACCGGTCCATCACACCGTCACACATAGGCTTCAGCTTGGCAGAGGACTCTTCGCAGGAGAGGACGAATGTGACCACCTGGGACAGCTCATTGGCTATGCTGGTGAACCACTCAGCCGTGGCCTTGCCCTCGCCAGACAGCTTCTTCACCACCTGTAAATAGAACATGTTCACAAGCTATGAATAAATGTTTGGTTCAACACTGATAATGAAATAGGTCACGCACATCCAAAGACCTTCAAGGCAGGACACTTACTTTATATTTAGTTCCAACACTGAACCAAGCAAGACAAGAGCATGGTTGCACTTTTTGTTTGTCTTGAGGGCCAGAGACCCTGTCTCGATGAGATTTACCTGTCTAAATGAAGGTTAAATAAAATAAAATAAAAACTCACCTTCTTGGTGGAGTCCATCTTAAGCACCGTGCCAAAGGTGGAGAGAATCTGGGTCCTGTAGTCCTGGACGTGGTCTGCTTCTTCCAGCAGGAAGGCGTGACGCAGCAGACGGGCAGAGGGTATCTCCCTCGGAGGAGGTGGAGCCTGGAAAGTGTGGCCTAACGCTGAGACTATACCGCCGGGTTGCACCACAGTCATCAGCAATGTGGTGTACAGATCCTTCCTATGGAGGTACTCCTCATAGTGGTTCTCCTGGATTTGCCGCCACACTTTGACCATGGTGTTCCCCTCAGTGCGGTCTCTCAGAAGACGCACCACGTTCTTGTCCACACCACGCCTGGGAAATGTTATAATCAGTACACCAACATTAGCTAGTACTATGACATTAATGCATTAAGTGTACACAGATGTTCTGAATACTTACCTGTTGGTCAGGACAGCAGGAAACATGGCTTGGTGAGCCCCACTGAGTTGAGCCAGGATAGCAGGATCCCACCCCAGCCAACGACCCATCTTGCCACCACGTTCACCCCTCCTTGCTGCTTTCAGACATGGTCCACAGCACAGCACCTCTGTCATCATGGTGTACCAGCTGGATATGTCACAGACATGACGTACCTGCAATATCAAAACACATTTTGTTTGAATAGTTCCAACAGCTAGCAGTGGATTGTTATTATTATTATTATTAGTGTGTTATTGTGTGACATGTTATTCACTAATAAAATAATGTAGGAATAAGTTATACCCTCTGGTAGTAGCCGGACTTGTAGAGGAAGTTCTGTCCTTTGCCCGCACATCCATCACCAAGAGGACACTTCAGTGAGCACCTCCACACCCCAAGAGGCCGCCACATGAAGATGCGACTCCTAAAAAAAAGATGTGGAGATGGCAGAGCACCCGCAATGTAGGCTGGAGCTTCTGGAGGGTAGAACCACATCCTGTCCGACTTCAACACCCGGCGCCTCTTCAAAACTCCAGTGTGGTCCTGGTAGGTTTGAACAGGGGTAAACAGCCCTCTTTCGGCGTCTTCCTTCACCCACGAGATGTCCGCCAGCGCGATCCCACCTGGATTTTCCCAGAGCCGCACCCAACCCTCTAGCTCAACCTGAAACATGTCCACATTTTTTGTAAGTATGCAAAGTTTATGTAGTTGTAAATATCATCTCATTCAGTGGATTACTTCATTATTTTGGATTATATTATTTATTAGTTTTTAATATCTTCTCATTAAAATAATGGTTGGTGAATATTACTTACAGGGGAGTCACTCAAAGATGGCGCAGCGGTGGTCAGCTGGGGCCTGGCAGTCGGTGCAGCAGTCGGCTGGGGCCTGGTAGTCGGCTGGGACTGGGAGCCGTGTAATTCCTAGACAGCAAAAACATTGTAAACGTCTGGACTTACAATACATTCTAGATATCTAGCCTACAGTATCTGACATAATAGCACATTAATAATCATGTCACTCTGCAATTCTGTTCTGTGTGCTCAGACAACTTACTTGGTCCTACTTATCATAAATGTACTTCCTAAACCTCTTCATCTGTGCTGTTGAGATGTGGGTCGGAGGGGTATGTAACCACCTCTGTATGGAGCTATAGGCCTGTGAGATGACTGCCTTCCTCTCACTGCTAAAGTCACCTGGCCTAGCTTTCAGGGCGGTGTACTGCCGGTAAAGCTCCCACATCTCCAGGAAGGTGGTGTTCTCGAACCCTTTCTGGCCGTAGATGGACCTATCGATGTTGGCCTCTAGGTTAATGGCCACCTGTGGAAAGCTCTCTGCATACTCGGCCAGAAAGTCCTTGATCCACTTGAGGTTAATGTCCCCCTTTCTACCTGGGACTGCCTCCTCTGCTCTGTGCTTGTCAATAACACTGCAATTATAGTACAATGCATTACAACATTAATGATGTTATTATTGCTGTTATTACTCTCGTACCTGTTATCAGACTGTGTTGATAGATGAAAGCAACCATGCATAGGCTTGTATAAACATATCTAGAAGTAATTTTCTGTCAGCATCTCACTGGAATGACAGTAAAGCTTGAAATCATACAACTCTGAATCAAATACTGTATATGTACTTACTACTTCATGTAGCCCACATCATTCTCGACAAGCCAGTGGAATGAAGCATTCAGGTACTGTCCAAATGGACAAACGGTCAAACTGCGATCCGATTGGGAGTCTACGGTCAAAACTGCGATCTGATTGGGAGTCTACGGTCGGCTAGACCAATCAGAAGGCGTCATTGTCTACAGTGACCGTAGACTTTTGAACTACCGTAGACTCGACGTCTGCGTGTGCGCAACAGCTAGCCCCGTAGCTACTTCACTACCCTAGCAAAAGGGTCTATTTTAACAAATGCTGGGTTTTGGCGCTTCCATTCAATAACTGATTTAGACGCGTTCTGTCCGAGTGAAATTATTTTTCCGAGGTAGTCTTCTTCTGTGGTGGTGGCGGTGCTTGAAGCTTCAAAGTGTATTAACACTGTATTCTGTGTATTAACACTTTGTATTCTGTGTATTAACGCACCGAAATGTGAGACCACAGATGTGTAGAGTGATCACAGATGTCGGTGTATTAACATGCGGAAATCAGTGACCACCGGATCTGATCTGGATCTGGTCACTGATGGTCACAGAATTCCGCATAAAAGTCCATTCTCACTGAGCGCGAATATTCACGCGAATTATTCGCGCGGAAAAGTATAAAAGCTGATTTCATGGGTTCTAATGGAAGTTTGCACACCGGGGCGGAACTTTTGTGCGGTGAAAAAATACTCCGCACAGACTTTGACCCCTGCGGAATTCGCCGGCGAAACTACACAGCTGGACCAATGAAATGGTTTGTTTATAGTGACGTCAGGCACTCGGGACAATATGGGAGAAATGCTGATTAATATAGTTTCACAGCATCCCGTCCTATATGACAAAAGACGGGATGATTTCATGAACAATGAATTAAAAGACAACGTCTGGCAGTCCATTGTCCTGCTTGGTGGCTTCGGTGAGAGTGGTAAGTGCTAAAGAAAGTTAATGTTGAAGCTTGTAAAACGTTAGCTAGCTAGCTAAGTTAATGTTAGCTTGGCATCAGGGTAGCTAACGTTACGTTACTGAGTACTCGGTACCGTTTGCTTGACTACCAATACATTTGATTTTGTCAGAATCCACATTAGTTGACGCTCGTTGTACACATTCATAATTCTTTATTGGGGGTCCACGTTCCATACCAGCGTTGTTCAGCCTATCACTGTTGGGTAGATAGCTACTAGCTCCCTTGACAACTACCTCCATTGACAAGACGTGGGCGTGGCGTGCCCAGTAATCAAAACAAATTGTATTTTTATAGCGCAGGTCCTACACAAAGGGAAGTCAATGTCCTTTCATGTATATATTATGTGTCTTTACAGTAAGACACATAATATATACATAAATGTCTGTCAGTGCCATACAGGCTCACTTGATCAGACAAGAGCACGACAGGCCTGCGGGGACTAAAATCTATGCTATAACAGTTAGATACATATATATATATATGACTGTCATTGTTGAAGGCTACTACTTTATATCTACAAAATTGACTGTCTCTCAGTAAAAGCTGCATGTTTCAACATAAATATGTTGTCCTTCTTGATACTGTAATCACACATTATTATTGTTTTCTTCTAGTGGAAATAGTCAAGAATAGGTGGAAGAACCTCCGCGACACCTACATAAAGGAAAGAAGATTGAGCAACGATACCAAAAGTGGCCAGGCAGGGGGAAAGGCCAAAAAAAAAAGGAAATTTATGGATGCGATGTCATTCATAGAGCCGACATTGGCCGACAGGAGGTAAAGTGATGATGACGGAGCACAACCATTACATACTACTGTTTTTGATGATTATCTTAATGGAAGACTTAAAATGATCACTGCATGGTTTGATTTAAAGTTGCATTTTACAACAGGACTGACAGTAATATTGAGGAGAGAGAGGGAGATGAGCACACACAGCCAGATGAGGACAGTGAGAGTGGGGAGCAGGCAGCCGATGTCCGCAGCCAGGCAGGAGATGCATCAGCTGCACCACAGAGGAGGGCCAAACCCAGGGAAGGTGAAGTCCTAGAGCAGTACCTTAGGCGGAAGGAAGATAGGCAGCTGGCCAGGGAAAGTCAGGCCCAGGAAGACCAGGATGGGGTGCAGAGCTTTCTTCTGGGTTTGGCACCCCAGATTAGAAGGCTTGCCCCAGAGGGACAGTCCTTGGTGAGGCTAAAAATCACTCAGCTCCTACATGAGGCAGAATATGGTGCTGCGTACCAGCCAACGCCACAGCACCACCTTACACCACAGCATCACCTGACACCATGGTGACTTGCATATTCAGAGTTGAAGTTTATAACATCAATATAACTCCATATTTCTCCACCCCGACCCTTTTGTTTCTTTGTGGCTTTTCTGTTTTGCACCTTACAACACGCTACACTCACACACTAGTCATACACCCACACTACACTAATACTGATTACTGATGAACACACCTCATCCTAACTTTATGTTGTTACTATGTTGGTTTCAGTTTAATAAACATAATTTGTTACTCATTCAACCTGGCATTTGTCTCCCCTCTTTGTCGTGCCTCTGAGCCAAGCATGACAATATGGATTCCTTGTATGTGTTTCATTTCTGTTCTCTGACTGTAAGATCATGGTTAAGGTGTTTTAAGAATAGCATTTTCCTGCGCAGACAGTAGTGGACACATGGGAATCATTTCTGAAAGTTTTACTTGTAGTAATAATACATTGTGGTTGAGGTACATATGGGTGGATTTGGTTTGGATTCTAACTTTACCTGACTGAACATGAAAAGTGACTGTCCCATTTTACAAACTCAAACTTATTGTAGGCTTTGTATGTATGTGTCCAGGTTCTACATCCTTGCTCAACTGACAACATTGTTATGAAAATGTTATTTTTGTAAAAGCAGCAGTTAATTCAGATTACAGATAATATATACAGTGCATTCATAAATAATTCAATGTAAGCAATGGCAATAATGTCATCGTCGCTGCTGCAGCTACTCTCGTCCATCTTCACACTGCATGGATTTTATGTTTCTGCGGGAGATGCGAACATAACGCGAAAATCCGCACCGCGTCCGCACCGCGTCTGTGTGTATGGTTTAGACGCGGAAAAGCGTTGCGCGAATATTCCGCAAATCCGTCCCGCATTTCCGCACCGCGGCAGTGAGAATGGACCTTTAACACCTGGTTGAATCAGGGCGACGCGAAACCTCCGGTTGGAAATCCGTCGGTTGCTCTGGGAAGAGGGGCCAGCAGCTGATGACACAGTGGAAGTCTGAAGTGCTAACAGTAACTATAACAGTACTCCTATATGCTAACATGGATATCTTATCTTATCACTATAGCTTACAATTAGAATCAGAATCAGAATCAGTTTTTATTATTAAAAAAATTCTTTATTTAGTTTTTATAATTTGCCACCACCACCGCCTCCTCCTCCGAGCCATGGAAGAGGAGAGAGAGAGAAGAGGACATCTCTCTCTCTCTCCCTGACTCTCTCTCAGTGGTCCAGAGAGAGAGAGAGAGGAGAAGGAGATACCATCTAGACATCTCCACCCCCCCCTCTCTGGCTCACTGAGAGAGAACCAAGATCTCTCTGTGAACCTGAAAGGGGGGAGGAGGAGGAGGAGATGTCAAGATGATATCTCCTTCTCCTCTCTCTCTCTCTCTGGCCCACGAGAGAGAGCCAGGGAGGGAGAGGGAGACGCCCCCCTCTCTCTCTCTCTGGCTGCTCTTCCTCTGTCGCTCTCTGGCTTTTATACTCCTCCTGGCCCACGTCACAAGGCCGCTCTGTGACGTCACGGTTTGTAAGGCTCTTTTGACAAAACCACTTTGTGTGCGTCATAGAGTTCTAGAATCACTGTAAATCACTTGATTGGCACTTTCAGACAGGTGTGATGAAGGTGCTTTTGCAAATTAAACCGTGGTCGGAACAACAAGACTGAGCTGGGCAGCCCACCCACGCGTATAGCGGCATATCTCAATAAAGACTTTATTATAAAGACTTTGTTGCCATAAATTAGCTGGCTTATTCTAGCAGCCGATTCTAGCAGCCTAGCAGCGTTCCGTTCATAACAACGCAGGCGCCTTCACGAGTATCCTGGATTTGGCGTTAATATTATAATACTATTCTCTCGTTTAAAATAAAGCAACTGCCAAAAGTTAAAAAGTCTTTATTGAGATGTGCCGCTAGGGCGTAGGTAGGCTCCCCATAGACCTGGTCCAGGTGATATCCTACAGATAACTCCCCATAGACCTGGTCCAGGACGATATCCTACAGATAACTCCGTTACTCTCAATGCAGTTTACCTGAATGCGCTTCCTCGGCCCGCTCAGAGTCTACAAACAAAACAGTTTCGTTAATCACCAAAGTAAACACATCGTTGGAAAGATGAAAGCCTTTTCTCCGAGGTCTCTACAGTTTGTAGTCCCCCACCTTTCAAATAAAAGGCAAATTTGTACACTTAAATGTCTAATATCCACAGCGCATCGACTGTCTTCTTCTACCGGCGATTCGGCGCTCTCTGCTTTGTTTAGCCTACTCACTGCTGCCGCCAATGTTGGGGATGATGCATTACATTACATTACATTACATTATTTACTTGTCTTATTTACTTGTTTTACATTTTAACATTTGCCATAGTTAATAATTCAGCGTAAATGTTCTCCCGCTAATCAGATACCTCAACGCGAGTATCTCAACACCATTTAAGATGTAATGCAGGTCTAGGCTCCCCAGAACTCCTGCCCTTTTCTTTATAAAATAATATTCTCTATTCTCTATTCAATAATCTAATTCTGTCAAAATGTTCCAATATACATTTAGGTTGCAAAATTAGGACTTTATTCGTAGGCATATTTTTGTCATTATTTTTATTAGGCCTACACTGCAAATCTTTAGTGTTAATATTAACTGTCAATTAGAAATTACACACAAAACAGACATGCAGGATTGCTCCTCATTATTACAATTCTGTAACTGTATGACTTCAAAATTCATTTTTAAACCTAAGTAATTTACAAATGTTCTGACCCACTGTGACAAATGTACATTTCCAATAAAGTCCGGGTGGGACTGTAATGTAACAGCATTGTCACGTTATTTAATCACATCGTAGTTACGGATTTCAGCAGCAGTGAGGGCAACGTTCCCTTAGTCTCCCTAAGCTCGGTTATTTTGGCTATTCTGCGACTGTAAAGCAAGCCCCCAGGATTCGAAATCTAAAGTGAAGGCCTATTGAACCATCTTGGCTAGATTTGTAGTCACTTGGCTATTTCCGGTGACTTTTGACTTGCGCAGTTGAGCTTCTCTGGCCGACGCGCGTCCACGAAAAAGTTCACATTTATCTGAAATGTAGACGCGCGTTCCCGGCTCTCTCGGCTCTCCCCGCTTTGATTTAGCAATGAAAACCGGCTTGCATATTAACCTGTTTTTGTCAAATATATCAATTGGAGAAATTATTTTTTGATCCTGGCATCTTAGTTTTAACAGGTTAAATATAATTGAACATGTTTTGTTTGCTAGTAGATGGTATTCATTCCGTTCGCGATAACGTTATTGCAGCCAGGCTAAATTCCTCCAGGGAGCCAGTGACCGGCGAGTTGAAGAGCTTCACTCCCCGCCAGCAGGAGCTCTGGCCGCGGCTACCGCATCTCGGAAAACCCGCTGAGTTCGTGGCTGCTATTTCACATTCGCCCTTGATCAATCCCAATACCGATCCATGGTAACAATGAATCAATCGTTCAGATCAGATCGGCAGTGCTGCATGCATGTTACAACATCATTGTTAGCTTTATTAACATAACCATAGCCTACATTTATCTCTCTAACGTTAGGCTATCCATCTTACACCAGTCGGCCATTCGATAGCTGGAAGCGGTCAACGCCAACGTTGACTGAAAACACCCAAACTCAGTGTATCGTTTCATCTTCATGCTACACATCAACTCCTTTACATTGTATGTGAATAAATTCCTGTTATTCTAAAAATATCCCATTTCTGTCCATTCCTGGAAAAGGCTAATAATTGCTGTCAAATGATCACTCCAGTTTATCACCGTATCCCACTACCATTTCAACTATGCACAGGAGGTTGTCTTGTGGTCATTTTCATTAAAAAATGATTAGCCTGATCAGTTTGTTGTATGTATTAAGCCCTTTTTGAGCGGTATGCTTGTATTAATAGCTTATAGCTTGCCATACTCACCAACCTTGGGACCTCAGAAATAGGGAGCATTTCCAAACCAAATTGCGGGGGGGGGGGGGCATTAAAAGCATTACAAATTAGACATTAAAAGCATTAAAACGAAATGTGAAACATTATATATATATATATATGTGTGTATGGAGCAATTGTTTTTAATGTCCGACTTTTGTCTGTGCTGTTCAGTAAATGTGCATCTGTCCTAATTTATTGTAGCCTATCTACTACACAACCTAGTTCAAATTTATGAATCTCCCGCGGAAGTCAGGAGGGTTGGCAAGTAGGCTATGGTCACTGCTCTCCAGTAAAATTGAATAATTGAGGGGTTACTTACAGTACAAAAAAGTACAGCATTTGTAGAACTCGGATGATACTACATAAATTGCCATGCAAAGCCAGAGACTGTTGCTTGTAGACGACAAGACTGCTGTAACCATTCAAATGTGGAGGCTACACTGCATTGAAGGTGGGTTGGCTTACTTGACACAGAACACAGAAAACGGACACCACAAAAAAGGGCTTAAAGCAGGTCCTAAACAGCAGCAGGTCTGGTTGAGGTGTGAACTGGTCTCCTAAAAATGGCTTGAGCTGTGAGGATAAGAGGAGGCACACTGTTTCTGTTATTACATTTCAATAATAGAATATGACACACAAACCACATACATACACACATACACATACAGCCCGTCTTGGTTTAAAGCCCACTCACCAACGTCAAGGTGCAAGCCTATCGAGTGGGAACACGAGACCAATCACGAACAGGACAAACTCAGACGGGACAACACAGCATACAAATAATCAAGGAATATGTATGTTGTCATGCTGTTTCACATTTCGTTTTAATGCTTTTAATGTCTAATTTGTAATGCTTTTAATGCCCCCCCCCCCCCCCCCCCCCCCCCCGCAATTTGGTTTGGAAATGATCACGCCGCGGAAGATTCATAAATTTGAACTAGGTTGTGTAGTAGATAGGCTACAATAAATTAGGACAGATGCACATTTACTGAACATCACAGACAAAAGTCGGACATTAAAAACAATTGCTCCATACACACACATATATATATAAGACAATCTCCTGTGCATAGTTGAAATGGTAGTGGGATACGTTGATAAACTGGAGTGATCATTTGACAGCAATTATTAGCCTTTTCCAGGAATGGACAGAAATGGGATATTTTTAGAATAACAGGAATTTATTCACATACAATGTAAAGGAGTTGATGTGTAGCATGAAGATGAAACGATACACTGAGTTTGGGTGTTTTCAGTCAACGTTGGCGTTGACCGCTTCCAGCTATCGAATGGCCGACTGGTGTAAGATGGATAGCCTAACGTTAGAGAGATAAATGTAGGCTATGGTTATGTTAATAAAGCTAACAATGATGTTGTAACATGCATGCAGCACTGCCGATCTGATCTGAACGATTGATTCATTATTACCATGGATCGGTATTGGGATTGATCAAGGGCGAGTGTGAAATAGCAGCCAGGAACTCAGCGGGTTATCCGAGATGCGGTAGCCGCGGCCAGAGCTCCTGCTGGCGGGGAGTGAAGCTCTTCAACTCGCCGGTCACTGGCTCCCTGGAGGAATTTAGCCTGGCTGCAATAACGTTATCGCGAACGGAATGAATACCATCTACTAGCAAACAAAACATGTTCAATTATATTTAACCTGTTAAAACTAAGATGCCTGGATGAAAAAATAATTTCTCCAATTGATATATTTGACAAAAACAGGTTAATATGCAAGCCGGTTTTCATTGCTAAATCAAAGCGGGGAGAGCCGAGAGAGCCGGGAACGTGCGTCTACATTTCAGATAAATGTGAACTTTTTCGTGGACGCGCGTCGGCCAGAGAAGCTCAACTGCGCAAGTCAAAAGTCACCGGAAGGCCAGAAAAGCACAACTGCGCAAGTCAAAAGTCACCGGAAATAGTCAAATGACTACAAATTTGCCAAGATGGCGCGGTTCAATAGGGCTTCATTGTTGATAGCGGCCAGTGAATGGAGTGGCTGTATCCAGTTTAATTAATACATCCATGATATAATCTCACATTATATGTGAGAGGTGGTGCTAAAGCATATCATTTTCAGTCAAACTCAGATGTATCGGACTTCAACAGTATAGCCATTAACCTCTCTCCTTAGTTACCTCCGTGTAGAACTCCTCCCCTTTGCTGGGCTGGAAACTGAGTTTAGCCAATGACATGATTAGATTACAGAGCTGCAGAGTGCTGTACTTCTGTCTGTTCCCCGTGTAGTGCTGCAGAGGCAGGGAGGAGGAGAAGAGGGCAGAGGGTAGAGAGAGAGAGAGAGAGAGAGAGAAAGAGAGACAGAGAGAGAGAGAGAGAGAGAGAGAGGGTGGAAGAGAAGAGTATAATAACTGATATAATAACTGAACTAGAGCATGTGGGCGGAGCTAATATATTTTGCCATGAGTGCAGAGCGAGTTTTCTGCCTAGCTTCAAATTCACTCCACTACCACTTACACTATGAGCTCTGTTCCGTTTAAGAACGTTCCACATTCTGTTGTTGCATTGTCTGTCGATGTCTCAGTTCAGTATTCTGTCATGTTGTGCGCATCTTTAGGTTGTTGGACTTGGCTACCTCTACCATGTAGGCATCAAACCAATTTTGCAATTTTATTACTTGCAAACTGTTGCGAAATTCAGTGAGAATTGTTTTACTGTGATCATGAAGCGATTTGGAATGGAACGCGAGAGTGAAGATGTAGCTCAGCTCCGCTCACATGCTCTGGTCTCATAGATCTGCATACACTATGTCAGCAAAAACAGGCAGCCTAGCATACAAGGGGAAAACCAGGAACACTTGATAAATCTTCTGCTAAATGTTTTGTTTGTCTTTGTGACTGACCTCTGTGAACGCCTGGAAGAGAGGGAGGTTGAGCCACTTGAGGAAGGCCAGTGACTTGGCGCAGCGCGTGACATCAGCAGAGCTGAGCTCAGGAATCCTGGGTAGGAGCTCTGAAGCCATCCGCTGAAACACCTGCGAGTGATGGAAATTCAGCTTTCCTGAGGGAGGGACAGGCAGAGAGAAAGGGACAAGTGTACTTCGCTGTATTTCCATTTCAAAGGCTATAAATCAGTGTGTGTGTATGTGTGTGTGTGTGTGTGTGTGCGTACCATAAGCATACGCCATGTCGAGCAGCAGTGGTGTGTTGAGGTCTGAGGAGGGTTTCTGTAGGACGTGGTAGGACAGAGCTCTGAGCACGGGGACAGACCTACGGCCCTGAGACGCCAGAGAGAGACACGTCCTACGAATGTCCTCCGCACCAAACCCCTCCACCAACTCCAGCGCCTGAGAGAGAAGGGTGGCAGAGAGAGAGAGAGAGAGAGAGAGAGAGGTTGGACAGAAAGGAGAGAGGAGGGGAGTATTTGGAGGAGAGGGAAGAGGCAAAAACACAAATGCCATTTATGACGGCACAGTGGGCCTGAAGATGGGTTGGAGGTGAAACAGAGGTTGAGTCATCGAAGAGATGTATTCTTTCATCCTACCATCCCAAGTGTGTCGTCCCACTGTGGCTAGTGGCATTTATGTTAATTATATTCATATTCGTAGATAACAACAGACTGCTACTCTGTCCAAAAGCCTCATCATAGCATGTGTTGTCCTGCTTTGGCCATAAGAACGGACGGAGGTACACCGTAGGGTTGGGCGTGTGGTGTTCATATGGGTTACCTTGTCCTCCAGTCTGTCCATGAGCATAGGGGACAGATGTCCTGCTCTGGCCATCAGGGTGCTGACTGTCCTCGGGTCGGAGATCTCAGTCCAGCGCAGCTCCAGCTGTTTCATTGCCGCGCCCGCGATCAGCGCCTCCTGCTGGCCTTTGCGCCCCGTCCCCCAGTCCACCAGGTATGCCAGCTGCTTGTAGGCCAGTCTGCGTACCCGCCACAGCACCTCGTTCTGGACAGAGCCGACTACTGCGGCGCCGGGAGGCAAGTGGAGGGCAGAGAGACTCCGCAGGAGAGACACCAGAGTCCCGTTCCACACTGACACCACCTGGAGATAACACGATCCCAGCGAATAGTCATGGATTTCAAATAAACACACACTAAAGATCAACTGTGCTAAAACCTATTATGTTAAATGCCCTGCACACATACTAGCTCCAGCTCCATCTTGTCCACCCCCTGACCTCCCTACCTGTCTACTGACTGTATCCATCATATCCTGTAGCCTTGGATCCGCTGTCAACTCTGATTGGTCCAGTTCAGCGCCACCTTTCTGCCCTTGAGCCAATCGGACCAGTTGAATTATGGTATTCGCAGCTTGATTGGCGTTTCCTCCGTGCTCTGCCCAGGCCAGCAGGATATCCTCCCGACACACCGCCTTCTCCACCAGCTGATCCTGCTGCGTGCGTTTGGGCATGGTGGCGTAGTCCTCCTCCCTGGCCACACTCCTGCCCTCACACAGCGGCCTCCCCCGGGGCCCCGGCCAGGCCTGGGCCCACAGTTGCTCCGTAGGCCCAGCTGAAGGGGCAGGAGGTAGGCGTGCACCTGCTGCTTTGGCATTAGGGGAAACCCTGGCTAAAAGGCGGGCACATCGCCCAAGCAGGCGGCTGGTCATGGAGGAACGCAGGGGAAGCAGCCAAAGACCAGAGAAACACCTGCTCACAATGCAGCAGCTGAGATCACCATCACCTGAGAGAGACAGAGAAAGAGAGAGAGAGAGAGAGAGAGAGAGAGAGAGAGAGAGAGAGAGAGAGAGAGGACAGAAATGAGATAGGAGGGGAGTAGGTGGAGGAGAAGGGAGAGGCAAGAACACAAAGAGAGAGAGATGGGGATATGAGTTGAGCAGATACTCTGACGCATGAGAGCTATAGCTATACGGTATAACCAGGCTCAGATTCCAGGCTCGAACACAAGGAGAACATGCAAACTCCGCACAGAAAGGCCCAGAGAGCTTCTCGCTGTGAGGTGACAGCACATGAGCGATTTGGGGGTTCAGTGTCTTGTTCAAGAACACTTTGGCACACTGCCGGGAGCTGAGATCCAACCGGGGACCTTCCAATCTCCAGCCGGCTCCTCTACCTCCTGCACATCAATGAAAGTAAAACATAACAGCTGTTCTACCTCCCGAGCTACATCTCATTCACCCATTCACACACCAGTGGCGGCAGCTGCAACATTACCTCCTGAGCCACAGCCATCCATGAACGTATTTCATGTAGTTCACGTAGTAAAAAATATTTGTATATAACATTTGTCATTCATATTTGACATCATGAGATATCAAATTAATAGTCCAATGCACCTTAGTTGCTACACTGCTACAGCTTGTAGGCTATCATTTCGGTTCATAACCGACCAGACTCCGTGATCATTCCTCACTTTAAATAAAATCTTGACACCTAGCTATAACTAGATTAGCCCTAGTCCAGGGCCCTGAACCAGTGCTATAGCTAGATATGTAATTACTCGCTAGCATCAAGCTAAGTAGCGATACGTTTATCCATAAACTAGTTTTAACCATACTTTGCCCCGTCAAGCTCATAGTGTCGAATGAATGCTTCTGGCTGCTGTCATGAAGCAAATTTCTGACCTTGTGGCTTGTCAAGCAGGTAGACGCTGCACTTATGAAACGCACAAGATCAATGAATGCCCTATATCCTATGTCAAGAGACAAACGCAAACATGTAGAGGCACACGTTACACATGCAATCTCAAACTTCTTTAATTTTACCTTTTTAGATTAGACTGTGAGAGTCGGCGACATTCACATGGAGAGCTCGGCTGACAGTCGCAAGAAAATGACGTCATGAGTAGATGTCAAGTGATCTTCGGACGACGCTGTGGTTGGTCAGCTGTAAACTGCTTCTGCAGAATCTGCACTGCTGAGTTCTGCGTTTACACACTTATTTTTAAATCTGATTGAAATCAATCCGATTGAAGATTTCTGGTAACTGGTAATATGGAATGTGATATACATACATACATACATCGTGCTGTTTATATGCACCAACGCATGTAGATGTAATCGGAAAACTATGTGACGTGCGCACGTAGGCAGGAGTGTGTGAGTTACTATGGTTACGGAAGCACAAGCTAAAATCTATCTATCGTATGTCTGTTCAGCACATGGATGTATTGGTTCAGCGCATTATTTGCTGTCGTTGTGATGCTCTTAAAGAAGCAACAGCTTGATAACTGTCCTACTGGACGTTTTGTGGACTTGTTGTAAACAGGTCGTTGCACTGTCCCGTCTAGACGTCATACGTCTAGCTAGTCCTTTCACCGTCCAATGTTGTCTCCATGTTATGCACCATAAGACCGAAGAAAATGTCAAGTATATATGTTGGAAAACCTACATGGCAATAAATGAATTCTGAATTTGATTCCTTGTTATGTTTTTTTTTTTTTTTTTACCGTCTATGCGTCCGGTAATGTTCAGTTCTGCGTTTGGATTAAAAACAAACTCCAAACTCCTGTGGTCCAGTTCTGCTTGGAAGCTATTTGCTCGCCATTCATGTAGCCTACGTCTCATTTTACGGAGAGGATGCGCAGAAAGAACGCAGTCAGAGTGTTTAATCGTTACAGGATACTTGATCGTTTTATGAAAAGCTTTAAACTACCCCTCCTTCGGAATTGTTTATTCGGATTGAGGTGTGAAGGAGGTGACTTATTTGTGAAACCCACCAGTCAGACGCAGGACGGGGGGCTTTATCTGCATATCACCCAGCATGCACTGCCTGTGGGTGAAGGGAGGTTGATAGGACTGAGGGATTTTAAGCAGGAGAAGTAGCTACAGAATATACTAAAGAGAACACTCAAGTGGATATCTTGGTGCATAGCAATATGCTACCTTTTGGTTAGAAGTATCTTTAGGGTCTCTGGTGAGGTTTTGATGGGTACCCACCCATATTTCGGTTACTCAAATAGGTACCCTATATATAGAGTGTGTGTACTCTGTCTATTTGTGCTTGCTAAGGCAGCACGTATACTAAAATTGGAACGATACAGAGAAGATTAGCATGGCCACTCGCGCAGAGATGACACGCACAATCGTGAAGCGTTACCAATTTTTCATTGTTTTGTTAAATTTAGTAGTAGTGCAAGTGAGCAGCAAAGCAGGATATTATGTGAACTTTTGCTAGCCTGGTACTCATCCCGTTCTCGCGATTATCACAAAATCCAGACCATACCGGGCCAATCAGGGACTGCGTTTTAACTGCTGTTCCGTACCACAGTGGAAAGCAGCCCCTGATTGGTTAGTGTCCCTGCCGCTCGCTAAACAAACATGGCGGCTCCCGGAGCAACGAGTGGTAAACGCAGCTATAAGTGCAGTTATTGCAGAAATAGACTTAATCACAACACTTAAACAAGAACAAGAGTATGCACTAGCGAAGTTTCTCGGTGGAAAAGAAGGGGAAAGTTTTTCCCGTTCTTCCGACTGGATTTGGCAAAACTTTGCTGAACGCTGATTGGCTGAAGGTGTTTGTCTGTCAAGGCAAATACCCCGATATTGCGGAGCGAAACAGTGAGCTCGCTAGATCGGGATGGTCATACCAGGCTAAGAGTGCGCCCATGTTCGCAAGGGCTGAATTTTAGAGAAATCCGAGGTGATTTCGTTCACATAAATTCTACAGACATCCTAGGCTTGAAATAACAATAATAATAAATACGAGAATGTTTGTATCATTTCCAATTAGCCTACGTCTCACATTTCTAGTCATGATTCTACGAGGCATCGTGGTGTCCTACGATAAATAAAAGCACTACACAAACACTGCAAATGGCAATGAATGAACAAATAAGCACTAAAGTCAGACGCTATACTCAGACTCAGCACAACAGCACATTATATTCTATAGTCATTAGAATGAACACATCTACATTCTGTAACGTGAATATCCATAACTAAAATATATCATATGGGCCTACATAATATAGATAGGGCCTATCAAGATCCACAAGTAGCCTACTCATGCATTTAACTAAACTGTACAATTGAATCTGCTCTCAGCACATCCCATCCCTTTCATGTAGGCTATATATTTTGCATTTTGTATTAAAAGTCCATATACCGTCTTGTTTTCTATTGTTATGTTATATTGTTTTTTCACCTTACTTAGTGTGCACGTTGTAAGAGCCAGCGGATAAACATCTCACTGCTCATTTTACTGGTATGTTGCGTGACGAATAAAACTTCGAATTTGCACGTGAACTGGAACATCCGCGCTGTCTGGGGATTCTGTCACTTCTCTGGCTGCCAGCTCGAGCACCTCCCTGGCCACTCCTCTGTCGGTCTTACGTTTCCCATTTCTCATAATGTGAATAACATTTAAGAAAAATGGCTAGTAGGCCTAATGTGTGATCATTGAATGTGGGGCGCATTGGACCACAGTCAGTGGTCGAAAGCGCGCCTATACCGGAGGCTAAGCTATCTGTCTAGCTGTCACTCAGTGCTATGTAACATGAAACACGAAAATTATGATATCTTATAGCCACTAAAACTGTGATTAAAATGATATATGTTTGGCAGCCAGAGAAGTGGAAAGAGGAATGTTATGTAGGTTGTTTGTAATCAATATGTTCTCAATATGTTCAACACTAGCCTAATTAAAATATTCACCTTTGTTTATTAGCCTAGGCCTTTTCACTCTCCATATTCACTGCAATTATCAAAATGTTCATCTTAATTAAAATATTTACCTTTGAACGAGGTTGCTGGTTTAACTTCTTTTATCCCCATGTGTGTAGCGTGTAGCAGCATGTGCGCAATATGGCGATCAGAATGTCTCACCTCTAACCTGGCACATGACTAAACCAACCAATGAGAATAATAATTGGAATTAGATCATTCTGAAACTAATGAATTACTCTGAATAGACGAGAAAATTCTAAATATAGTAGCAAATATCGTATAGAACATGACATTATTAGGCCTATACATAATAAATACTGTAATAAACCAGCCCAATAGGGCTCTGTCGGAGGTCAAGGACACAGCACAACTCAATTATAAAAAATAGAGCCTTTATTATAAATGCAGGGCAAGTTATTAAATACAGATCAAGGGGCAGAAGACGGGGATAGGTGAATGGCTAGGCCCAGAGGGGACCCCGGTAACCGCTGCACTGCAACCGGTGTTTACGCACAAACCACACACACTAAGGCCTACTAGGCAAATAGGGCACAGCACACTCACGGCACACAATAGAAGAGCAGGCCTACAACTCTGCATACAATAACGCGTGACCACTACAAACGGGGCGGCACACGGATTCCCATAGAGGGCAGCCTAATCGCTCACAATACCACTCCAAACTCCCCCCCCCCCCCCCCCCCCAATAAGCTAGAAGAATTTAATCAAGTCACCAGGTTCATCACACTCCTCCCCTCCATAAAGAAAAAACTCGTCCCCGAGTTAAGAGCTAGACATGTCATAGTCTCTAGACCATGATGTCATAGTCTCTAGACCATGAAGGTGGCTTTCTTGGGCAGCCAGAATACAAGCTCTGATGTCCTGGGTCTATGGGAGGCTCTCTCTGTAGAGTCACTGGATGCTGCCCTGGTGTCTGGCTCCCTGCATGGTCCCCCTGGGCACCACCTACACCCAGGTCTTGGGAAGATGGTGGTTGTGGTCGTTCCATCCCCTCATGGCGTTGCTGTACACCCCCACGCTGATGGGAGTCTCTCTCCTGTCACAGTTGCCGGAGCCGCTGCAGGTCCCTCTGCCTGCCCCTCAGTAGCAGGGACAGCTGCTGCGACTGGCAGGTTGTCTCTCTGCGGCGCTGACTCTGAAGTTGGCCCTGGCCCTTCCCCACCATCCTGGCCTCCCGATGGCTCCTCCTGTTGATGAACCCCTCTGGCACTCGGGGGAGCATGTGTGGAGCCTCTGGATGGGACACTGCCGCCAGGCCTGGCAGGGGCAGCCGGAGTCTCTGAAAATGTACCGGAGACGAAAGGTTTAAGTCTATTAAAATGGATCACCTGGCCCCCCTCCTTCCAACGCCAGCCTCTGTGACCCTTTACAAGACTTTGTAAGGTCCTCTGTATCGCCTCTGCAATTTAGGACACAGCCCTAGTTTTTTTTGTCTTGTTTCGTACCCATACCAACTCCCCAACCGAATAGTATTGAAAATTGGCCCAAAAATCATATGCAGCCTTTTGCTGCTCCAACGCCCTGGCCTGGTGTCGTTTTACTGCTTCCACCACTGTAGAGAGGGTATCTGCAGTCCTCGCCACACATTAACAGCAGTAAACTTGTCCTGGGGACCCACACCCAATATCACATCAACAGGCAGAACTATCTCTTGCCCAAACAGGACTTTGTAGGGTGTAAAACCTGTACTGGCATGGACACTACTTCTATAGGCCATCAACCAGGCATCCCAATTTGAATGGTTATTGTCTATGAACAGGGACAGCATGGATAACAAAGTACAGTTAAACCTTTCTATCAGACCGTCGGATTGGGGGTGATAAGGATGTGCGGGTTTTGTTGATATCCAATAGCCCACACCACTTCTTAAACAGACTAGACTTAAAGTTTCTTCCCTGGTCAAAGTGAATGCTATGAGGGGCACCAAATCGACACACCCACTCCTCTGCCAAAATACGGGCGATAGTCTGGGCCTCTTGGTTGGGAATGGGAAAGGCTTCAGTCCATTTGGAGAATTAATCGCCGATCACAAGAACGTACTTGTTCTTCCTCTGGGTTTCTGGTAGAGGACCAAGAACATCAAGTGCAATACGTTCATAAGGCCGGGAGGGGACTGACTGAACCAGGGGAGCACAAGGAGACCGACCCTGGTCTTTACAAGAGCCGCAGTCCACACACTCTCTGCACCACTTCCTGACATCCCCAAACCAACCTGGCCAGTAAAATCTATCCTTTACTTTGGCCTGCAATTTCTGAACTCCTAGATGCCCTCCAGTAACTGTGTTGTGTAAGGTGCCTAGGACAGCAGGGACCATTGACTTGGGTAACACAACCTGTACTCCAGCTGCATCTGAATGGGCGGGTGGGACACGGACTAAACGGTGATCCTGTATCTGGAGTTGTTCCCATACAGCGGCATATTGGCTTAGCCCTGGCCTATCGTGCAGGTCCACCTGCCCTACCCCTTTAAGCTGAAGGAATTGCCTGATCTCTTCATCGTCCTGCTGTACTCGGACTAGTTCATCTCCAAGTTCTGAATCAGGGTGCTCCGGTTCCTGGGCTCTTACGGCACAAACTGACATGAGAGGTACCTGCTGTTGGGTCGAGGGATTAGCACCTAAGGGTACTAGCACCCTCGGTGAAGGCCGGTAGTCAAGACAGCATCTGCATTAACATGCTGTTTTCCAGGGCGGTGAACTATCTTATAATTAAAACTAGCCAGTTGCTCCACCCACCGAGCCAACAGTCCATCCAGCCCCTGGAAATTGTGCAGCCATCATAAGGAGCCATGGTCAGTGCGCAGGACAAATTCCTTTCCCAACAAATAATGTTTAAAGAACTTGGTACACGTCACCATAGCCAATAGCTCCTTTTTCGTGGTGGCATGCGTTCTTCCTTATTCAATGCCCTGCTGGCATAGGCTACTACGTGCTCTGCCCCCCCATCCTCCTGTGACAAAACTGCGCCAATTCCAACATCACTAGCATCAGTATCTAGCACAAACCTCTTCTGGGGCCGTAATCCGACAGGACTTTAACTGCATAAAAGCCTGCTGGCAGTCATCTCCCCAAATCTCTTACCCTTCTGAGTCAGCTGGTGCAAGGGGCACGCTATGTCCGCAAAGCCTTTTACAAACCGTCTATAATAGGAAGCTAGACCAATAAAGCTCTTTACCTCCGTCTGATTTTTTGGTACCGGCCACTCATGCACACAGTCTACCTTGGCAGGGTCTGTCCTGATTCCCTCGGCTGATATAATATGGCCTAGGTACTTGACTTGGGTAGCAAAAAGATCACACTTAGATGGCTTAACTTTCAGGTTAGCTGCACCCGACTTGGACAAAACCTCATCCAACCGACTGAGGTGCTCTGGGAATGCACGACCAAAGACAATGATATCGTCCAAGTAGACTAAACACGTTGCCCATTATAGGTCTGCTAGTACCAGGTCCATGAGCCTTTGAAAGGTACTAGGCGCATTACATAAGCCAAAGCTCAAAACGTTGAACACAAATAGCCCCTGCCTAGTAGAAAATGCCATTTTAGGCCTGTCTTTGGGGTCTACCTCGACTTGCCAGTAACCACTGGCCAGGTCGAGGGTGGAAAATAGAGTAGCGTTGGCCAAGCTATCTAAAGCGTCGTAGATTCTGGGAAGGGTATATGTATCTTTGGCTGTGACATCATTAAGCTTTCTGTAATCAACACACAATCTAAGTGCACCCCCCTTCCTGCGCACTGGTACAATACTGTAGGTGCGGCCCACGGGCTACATGAGGGGCGTATGATCCCATTTTCCTGCATCTGTTTAATGTGATCGGAAACCTCCTGCTGAATACGGAGGGGGATTATATGTGGCCCCATCTTGATGGGCTTGGCATAACCAGTATCAATTTGATGCATCGTGAGGTGAGTTCTACCCAGGTCAGTGTCACCGGTACTGAAAACACCAGCATGCCTCTGTAGGAGGCCATGAACAGACTTGAGGTGAGCAGGGGTTAAGCCTTTCTCTCCTAAACCAAACTCCTTCAACAAGGCATCACTAGACCAGGGGTGTGTTTTGGAGGCACCTCCACCCTCAGCCACATCATCCAAGACAGTTATGTCTGTAAACAACGTGCCTACTTCCATGCCTTGTCTTAAGGTTAGGGGGTCCTCAGTAACGTTGATGACTCTAAGGGGCACCACACCCTGGTTCACATTACAGACGACTCTGGCTACGAACACAGCACAGTGTTTAGATAGAGAATCTGACGGCTCCAGCATACCAGTCCCACACCCCTCACTGAGCCCCTTAACAGTCCCTGAAATTATGAACTCACTTCGGGGTGGCACAATAGTGTTGGTGTGTACAGTAACGAGATGGGGTGTGGTTATGTCTGAGGCTGAAATTAGCGGTAGCTTTTTACCCAATAGGCGGCAACATTGGTTACCTAAATCAACGACAGCCCCAAATTTGGACAGGAAGTCAGATCCCAGCAAAATATCTGAAGTTGGGACATCAGCCACCAGAAATTCTGTGACCAGAGCGGCACCAACATACTCTTTTAACTCCCCACCCCAATTAGTGACCCCATATTGATTTGGGGATAATAGAGACATCAGCCCCTGTATCAATTAACACATGGGAATCGGACCCAACTATTTTAGCCTGGAGGTACATTCCCGACCCTTTCTGGTTGCGCAAGGCCAGTCCAGGGAAAAAGAGGGGGCTGGGCATTTGACCGTACCCTCTAGTTTTCCTGTAGGTACAGGCAGTCTCGCCGTAGATGGCGGTTACACTCACACTCCCACATCTCCACACATCTCCCTGACTGGGACCCCAGCTGTTCTGTGCGCGTGGAGCACCCGCGCCAGAGTGCACAGAGGGAGTTGTCCTATCGTGAGGCCTCATTGACTGCACCGTACTCATATGCACATTGTTCTAGTCTGGCCCCCTGCGACCCCCTGCGGCCTCCTGAGCGGCGCCGTTGATATAGGGGTTCACTGAATATCACTGAAGTGATCTATCAAGAACTGATGAATTTTACACACTTGGCCTTTAAGATAGCACGACATATTCAGTGAGCCATAGGGCTCCATTGTAATCACCAAGGTAGAGATCCAAGGTCGCCGGTTCAATCCCCACCTCCGACGCAAAATGTCCAAGTGTCCTTAACAAGACGCTGAACCCCAAATTGCTTGTGGGTGGCTCTCAATTGACTCCCCTGACTAAATAAAGGTTTCCATTCAATACCAAGACATTTCCACCAGCTAGTTATAGCTATGAACTATCTATTCTATGAATGAATTGAAAATCAACACATTATAAGTTAACAAACAAACATGATATAGGGTGTATGTTACACACTTGGCCTTTAAGATATCAATACATATTCAGTGAGCCATAGGGCTCCATGTCCAAGTGTCCTTAGCAAGACGCTGAACCCCAAATTGCTTGTGGGTGGCTCTCAATTTACTCCCCTGACTAAATAAAGGTTTCCATTCAATACCAAGACATTTCCACCAGCTAGTTATAGCTGGCAAATGAACTATCTATTCTATGAATGAATTGAAAATCAACACACAAGTTAAAAAAAGAAACATTTTAATAAAAACAGATATTCACAATAATAACATATATACAATATAACCCAACTCCTTCCTCTTACTTCCTCTTCATCTCCTCCAGCCACTGTTCGACCGTCTTCCCCCCAGACGTCTGAGCACAGAATGTGGTGTTCTTAAAACGGCTGTGCCCCGTTTCCTTTGTTTTAGGCAACCCACACTTTTTGCACCTGTATGTGTCATAGGCCTTGTGCGGCCTGACCTGGGTGGCCTGGGCCTCCTCCATTTTCTTCTTCCTCCAGGCTGTGGTCTTGGGGAGCTGGGGACCTGGAGGAACCGGGGGCACAGGGAGGGCCGTAGCAGGAGGCAGAGGGGTGGTGTGAGGGAGTGGGGCAGGGAGGGCCGTAGCAGGAGGCAGAGGGGTGGTGTGAAGGAGCGGGGCAGGGTCAGAGGTGGGCCGGTGTATTGAAACCCTGCCCCTTTGGGGAGCCTCTCCACTCCTGTCCTCTGGCACAGTGAAGAAAGTTTCTGTAGTCTGCTGCTGACGCACTCCACTATCAGCTGGTGGTAAGTGGGCGGGGGCGTCAGCAGCAGGTACCTCCACACTGGGTCTCCATGGCGTTGGGTCCAGGATGGCCCGCTCCTGGTTCCTCTGTTTTTTGTTGTGCCTGCACAAACAGAGCAATAACATTCAGTACACCAATTTATTAAATATATATTAATAACATAGTTTGAATAGTATTGGTTTATTATAAGTACGTACCACTGGCTGAGGGTCAGCTTATTGACCTGAAACAAGCGGATCTCTGTCTTGGCCTGGAGGTCTGGACTGCCGTCGACCAGGTCTTTGATCCTCAGGTAGTCCCGGAGGATGGTCGCCCAGCGGTCCAACCTCACCCCAGCAATGGTCCTGCCGGCAGGGTGGAGGAGACACAGCTCTCTGAAAATGGCCTCCACAAGGCGGCTACTGTCCGGCCACTGAGAAGGCCCTACACCTTGTCCAAGAAGGCAGCTGGATGGAGAGAAAAGGCAAATAAGTAAACAAATGGCTGCTATTGAGTAAAGAAGTAAACAAATGAGTGTTATAAAGTGTGTGACTGACAAAATACAGCTCTCTCTACATACCGCTTCAGACTGTCCACTCCTGGAGTGACAGCCGTCTTTGAGCGACTAGTCCTGAAGCGCCCCTTCACTAGTCGGTCCCGGAACCTCTCAGGGTAGGTCACCGCCTTCTTGTCATCCGGGGTCAGCTTCGCCCAGAGAGCTATGATCTCCAGCAACTTCTGCCTGGAGATCCACGCCTGGTCCCTCAGACTGAGCAGTGCGTGTCCTAGGCGGACCACATGCTGGTACCCCGGCGCTCCATCTGGTCCCAGGAAGTCCTGAGAAGAAAAGGAACTCAACAAGATGATTATTAAAAACCAAATTCAATTTTTTTCAAGGTTCAAGGTAGTTTTATTTGGCACATGTACAGTAATACAGGGTAAAACATGCAGTGAAAGGGGGGTGCTGAGTCACTATGCATTTCCCTGCATGTCTAGTGTGATCTACAGTAAATCTTACATTGTCATCCTCTGGCGCCGCAGCACCCCCCTGCTCGGCTGGGTTGTCCCTCGCTGGACCGGGCTGTGAGGGAGGCGCTGGACCAGGCTGTGAGGGAGGCGCTGGACCAGGCTGTGAGGGAGGTGCTGGACCGGGCTGAGAGGGAGGTGCCCTGGGTAGAGGAGGCAGGAGGTCTTCCAGGACAATGGTAGGATCTACATCCTCCTCGTTGCCAAGATCGATCCCCTCGTCGTCCTCCAACTCAAAGTCCTCCTCCCTCACTCCATCAGGCACCTCTGGGTCCCTGGTGAGCTCTTCTGGTTCTTCTCCAATCTGGGAGAGGAGGTAGTCCAGTCCGATGAGCTCACCTGAAACAAAGTACAGAAAGGGTTTACTTACTGGTGTGTGTGTGTGTGTGTTCTGTGTAAGAACCTGAGAGAGAGTGCAAGGGAGAGAGAGAATACATACCAGTGTATGGAACAGGGTGCGTGAAGTCCTCAGCTATCTTACAAGCCAACAACTCTTCAGTGAGGGAGTTGATGGCCTGTTTCAGGCGGCCGTCATAGCTGTGGATGGATGGTCCGTAGTGCCCCTCCACAGCTATCCCAGCCCGGTCCTCATTCCACCTGGTGAGCCCCTCCAGGAGGAAGGCATGGTAGTGGCCCCCCCTCAGGCGAGTTCCTTTAAAAAATGAAACAATATTTTTTTGTAGTAATAAACTCTCACCCAACGTCCAGCCACTGGTTAAGTGAACATGAGCTTAACAACATCTGTTTAAATGTCTGAGTATATACCTGGAATGAACCGGTTCAGGTGGAGGTGAAAGGACTCCAGTGACGACGACCCCCGGGAGCAGCGGAACACAGGCAGGAGGAGCCCTCCCTTCTTCTCCCTGCCTGTCTGGGTGTACATCTGCACGCCGGGGGGATCCTGGATGCACTCCAGGTGACGCCGCTGGCTGTCCCAGATGACCTCAATCTTCCGGTGGTCCAGGAACGGAACGCCCAGGGTGTCGGTGGAGCTCCAGAAGTCCCTGAACAGCTCCTTCAGACGCCGCTCGGTCTCCTGCACCCCACGAGTGCGGCGGCGACAGTGCCTGGCCAGCTCCTTCTTCGAGATGCTGTTGGACACCTGGGCGTCGCTGATGGGTCCCAGGGAGGAAGCCTCCAGTAGCGCGCGCTTGGCCGCCATCAGCAGGTCTACATCCTCTCTGCACCACTCGAATATGCAGCCTGACAGGCGGCTCAGAAACAAGCCGTAGAGAGGATGGCAGTCCGTGGTCACTCCCCCAGCCAGCCGGCGGGTGAAGTGCCAGATGTCCAGCCGGACCACAAGCTTGTCCCACTGCCTGAATATGGCTGCCGCTTTGCCCGGGCCATGGGCAGAGCAGCAGTCCCGGTCCACATACAGCAGCACGGGAGGTGGGACCCCCGCGTCCTGGTAGCGCTGCTGCAGGCCTGCTGTCATGGGGAGCAGGTCCACTCCCTCCGCCTCTGTCAGGACCGTTATGAGCACCTGCCCCAGCTCGTTGGCCACGTTGGTGGCCCAGGCTGCCCTCCCCTGGAGCTTGCCCGCCAGCTTCTTGGTCACCTAACAACAAACAGATGTATAACATAGGGATGACATTAATATATCTATATTTCACAGGGATACAATTCATGTTTTCATTCTGCCATTCATTGTTACCTTCTTTGTGGAGTCCATCTTCAAGATGGACCCATACACGGAGGTGATCCGGGCCTTCATCTCCTCCATCCTGGGCACCAAATCAGCAGCGTGGACGGTCAGCAGCCAACGGGGTGAGGGCACAGGGATCATGGGAATCGGAGGCAGGACGGTTCTCACCGCAGCACCCGTGACAGCAAACTTCTTGCAGGTGCTGAGGTAGAGGATGGTCTGGGCCTTCCAGCGCTCGCTGTGCTGCTCCCTGATCTGGTTGTACAGCCTGGTGGTGCTGTTCACCAGAGTCCTCTCCCTCATCAGCTTCAACACCTTTATGTCACAGGCCAGACTGATGGAGAGATGGGCAGATAAGACAATCATTAGTTATAGGATAACTTGAATCAGCAGGGCTTTTTTTTTTTATAATCTATTTTGCATAAAAGCTGTGTGTCTACTCACTGGTAGGTAAGAACAGCTGGAAACAGGCACCTGCGTCCGGGCTCCAGCTGATCCAGGATGTCGAGGGACCAGGAAGTGTACTTCTTGGTACAGCGTCGGCACTCCAGGTACTCCGTAGCCAGGAAGTACCACCCTTCCAGGTCCAGGACCTTGCGCACAACTTTATAAAGGCCACAGCTTGTGAGCGCATGCTCCTTGCACGGCCGACTGCAGGACTTCAGGGCGTGGTTCTTGCAGTCTGGCTGGGTGCACACAAACTTGTAGGCCCACAAGCGGTACGGCATCCACAGGCAGAGCGGGCGGAGGAAGAACCCATCTGGAGAAGCCGGAGGTTGGTGGAAGATGTTGGGCAGCGGAGGGGGGTGATACCAGAGGGTCAGGTCGCTCTTGATGACCGCTTTCCCACTGGCATCGGCTTTGAAGAGCGCCTTGCTCACCCACTGGTGCTGCTCTTTAGGGAGGGTTTTAATCCACCCATCAGGCAGAAGAACCTGTGAAAGAGAGAACACATTAGGTTCAGCTCTCTCTGTGTGTGTGTGTGTGTGTGTGTGTGTGTGTGTGTGTGTGTGTGTGTGTGTGTGTGTGTGTGTGTGTGTGTGTGTGTGTGTGTGTGTGTGTTTGTGTGTGTGCGTGTTTGATTACCTCTTTGTGAGTGACAGGCGGAGGCTGTGGCCTCATTCTCAGTCTGTCCAAGGCTAGGGATGGAGGAGCTGGCAGGGTGGTGGCGGTTGGAGGAACAACCTGTGAAAGACAGACATTAGGTTATTACAAATTATTATTGTTATTAATAATAATAATAATAATGATAATAATAACAATAAGAATGATTGATTACCTCTGGCTCAGTGATGACCTCTGGCTGAGCAACAGGCCTGTCAGCCAACAACAAGGATGTTGGAGCTGGAGCTACACAGTTAATAAAACAAAGGTTAATCTACCATAATATTGCACAAGAGTTTAACTTTAACACAATACTTTAATTTGGTACAGAATTGCATTAATTTATTACTACAATGCAGTGTGCAAAGAGTTGAATTGAAATGATTGCAGCCAAATAGCAAAGTAAATAGTGGAAGCCACACCAAGATGAGTGTTTCTCAGAGTGTTAATATGATTGGCTAGATGAGAAGACAATATGAGCTATAGCCAGTGACTATACCAGTGATGGAGAGAGAGCACCAACTCTCACCATGCAGAGCAGGAGTAAAGCAGTGACATTTACTACAACTACAACGTACGACTACCACATGATTCCACTTAACATGTCACTTACAGAATAACCTGTTTGCAATGACAGAAAGAGGAGTAAACAAAACCTCTATTCATATATTCATGATACTCTATAGAGCGATAAAGACAAATATACACATTGACATACCGACTACATCTGGGAGATCAGACCAGAATGAGCACTCCTCCATCAGCTCTTCATCAGTGATCTCAACTGCCACTAATGTAGTTGGACCTGACTGAGTTGCTGCAAAGAGACAGAGAGGTGAGGAGAGGACACACACACACTCCTCCAAACTACTGTATTTGTGGTCAAAAACACACATCTACAATGTAGATCATTTTAAAACTCACAAATGTAAAATCTGAATCAAATGTATTCTTACACGGCTGGATGGTAGGTGGTGAAACCCGCCGTCTCACAGACCTGGCCACCACAGGTGGGAGAGCTGCAAAAGATTATGGGACACTTTTACACACACATACACACACAAACACACACACCTACAATGTAGATCATTTTAAAACTCATAAATTTAAAATCTGAATCAGGTTTGAAATCCATTATTTAACAAAAAAGGAAAAAGACAGAGAGTTAATATACAACAGCTAGGCCTTCAGTTGATTTTTCTTTTACTGTCTCTACAGAAAACAGGGCTCTACCACCCCCTCCCCCCCAGACACACCTCTGCCACCCCCTCCCCCCAGACACACCTTTACAGAAAACAGGGCTCTACCCCCCCCCCCAGACACACCTCTGCCACCCCCCCCCCCCAGACACACCTGTGCCACCCCCTCCCCCCAGACACACCTTTACAGAAAACAGGGCTCTCACAGGACTCTAGCCCCCTCCCCTCCCCCACACACCCTCTGCTGACGAATACACAGTCCCAGTAGTCCTTAACCTTGGCACAAAACAGGTCTACCACCCCCTCACCCCAGACACACCCACACCCTCTCCACAACTCCCTCTCTTACAGAGTGTACCAGAAACTAAACCAAGACACCAGCACTTTCACCAACTAGCCATAGCTATGAAGTAACTGTATGAAAGAAAGTAAAAATGATTTCTTATTTTATTTTAAAAAGCTTCACGTTTTATTCTGACTGAACTAGGAACGAGTCCCAAACACTGCTGTAGGCTAGCTCACTGTAGCGTTACAGCCAACTAGAGTTGGATCGACCGTGCGCTCACTGTAGATCACTGTAGATTACTGTAGCCTACTGTAGATTACTGTAGATCACTGTAGATTACTGTAGCCTACTGTAGATTACTGTAGATTACTGTAGCCTACTGTAGATTACTGTAGATCACTGTAGATAACTGTAGCCTACTGTAGATTACTGTAGCCTACTGTAGATTACTGTAGATTACTGTAGATTACTGTAGCCTACCCTTTCACCAAAAATAATTCATTGATGCCTTTCTTAGCTCATCGGCGACTTTTGTCGTTGTAACGTCGCCAGCATTACCGGCCACCGAGCCTCACTGTATGCCTCACTGTAGCTAATACTGTAAGTCAACATGCGGCAAAATAACAAAAAGCGACAGTGCGGTCGCTGTAGGTTAGGCTACTGTGGCCTACCATTTCACCAGAAAATAATTAATTCAGACTTACTTTTCCACGCCAACGACGTCGTGTCTCTCAAAATGTGTCTCCGTCTCCCGACTGTAAATCCGTCCCGGTGTCCCGTCTCGTCGTCTTTGCTTTCGCAGTTCGAATGCAGCGCCAGCGCGCGAGGAGCTCACTTAAGGGCGGGACCAGACGCGCCGATTGGCCGAGCAAACATTGGAACCATTAGAACAGCCAATGGCGCTCTGCGGCCAACTTTGGGACAGCCAATGAGGGCGCGGCAACATTGGAACCAGAACATGCAATTTTCACTTCTTTGCGCAGCCCCTCCACTACTCCCAATAACACCTCCATTTGCTTGTCATTTGGCAATTTTTCTACCACACCGCGCACTCTGGTATCGGAATCGAGCCGGGTGTGTTCTAGGCTCCTTATGCATACAAAACTTGATTGGTTAGGTATGATACAGTCATAGTAGTCCTTCGCACAGCAGCAGTCAAGGCTCCATAGCTCAGTGGTTAGAGCACTGGTCTTGTAAACCAGGGGTCGCGAGTTCAATTCTCGCTGGGGCCTAAATTTAATAAGCACATGTTTTGATCCGAATCAAGAATGTGGTCTCTGTTCAGCTTCTGTGTAGTTGGTACAGTACACAATGTGAAAGTACAGTCATATTGACAGTTGCAGTTAGAATATAAGTAACTGTATACAGATCCCAGTCAGTTAATATGTGTTGAAGTACTGGCATGCACGCCTCACTTAGTTGAAACACACTACTCTTGTTCAATCTGAGATAAAGCAAATAGCAGGACAATGCTGCTTCATTGTTATAAATAAACTTGTTCAATGGCTAACCAGACATTTTCTTTCACTTACTGTATGCACTTTACCCATTAAATAAGGAAGTGCCCCTCTCCCTAATTGTTTACCTTGACACAGGTTCATGACCAATAGTTTCTAATCCCAGCACTGGTGTTCTTTGGGCTGTTCTCTTGTCTTTTGACTCTCTTACGTCACCCGATTTAATCAGAGTGAAAGAAAAAAAAATCCACCAGGCCAGAAAGCCATTGTTTGATCTCCAAATCCAATGTACACCATAAAAGTAATAACTATGTTTATAGCCTATATGTACGTTTCACTATTTTATTTTCCACTGTCCTGTCTTGTTCTTACATATAACACTGAACGAGTTCCACTGCAGGTTTGAAAAACAATGGGTCCCCCCCACATTCAACAGCTGCATCAACCCAGCCCCCTCACCTCCCCCCAGCAGGGGCATGGACCTCTCCCAAGCCCCCAGGATTCGAAATCTAAAGTGAAGGCCTATTGAACCGCGCCATCTTGGCTAGATTTGTAGTCACTTGGCTATTTCCGGTGACTTTTGACTTGCGCAGTTGAGCTTCTCTGGCCGACGCGCGTCCACGAAAAAGTTCACATTTATCTGAAATGTTGACGCGCGTTCCCGGCTCTCTCGGCTCTCCCCGCTTTGATTTAGCAATGAAAACCGGCTTGCATATTAACCTGTTTTTGTCAAATATATCAATTGGAGAAATTATTTTTTGATCCTGGCATCTTAGTTTTAACAGGTTAAATATAATTGAACATGTTTTGTTTGCTAGTAGATGGTATTAATTCCGTTCGCGATAACGTTATTGCAGCCAGGCTAAATTCCTCCAGGGAGCCAGTGACCGGCGAGTTGAAGAGCTTCACTCCCCGCCAGCAGGAGCTTTGGCCGCGGCTACCGCATCTCGGATGACCCGCTGAGTTCCTGGCTGCTATTTCACACTCGCCCTTGATCAATCCCAATACCGATCCATGGTAACAATGAATCAATCGTTCAGATCAGATCGGCAGTGCTGCATGCATGTTACAACATCATTGTTAGCTTTATTAACATAACCATAGCCTACATTTATCTCTCTAACGTTAGGCTATCCATCTTACACCAGTCGGCCATTCGATAAATGGAAGCGGTGAACGCCAACGTTGACTGAAAACACCCAAACTCAGTGTATCGTTTCATCTTCATGCTACACATCAACTCCTTTACATTGTATGTGAATAAATTCCTGTTATTCTAAAAATATCCCATTTCTGTCCATTCCTGGAAAAGGCTAATAATTGCTGTCAAATGATCACTCCAGTTTATCACCGTATCCCACTACCATTTCAACTATGCACAGGAGGTTGTCTTGTGGTCATTTTCATTAAAAAATGATTAGCCTGATCAGTTTGTTGTATTTATTAAGCCCTTTTTGAGCGGTATGCTTGTATTAATAGCTTATAGCTTGCCATACTCACCAACCTTGGGACCTCAGAAATAGGGAGCATTTCCAAACCAAATTGCGGGGGGGGGGCATTAAAAGCATTACAAATTAGACATTAAAAGCATTAAAACGAAATGTGAAACATTATATATATATATATATGTGTGTATGGAGCAATTGTTTTTAATGTCCGACTTTTGTCTGTGCTGTTCAGTAAATGTGCATCTGTCCTAATTTATTGTAGCCTATCTACTACACAACCTAGTTCAAATTTATGAATCTCCCGCGGAAGTCAGGAGGGTTGGCAAGTAGGCTATGGTCACTGCTCCCCAGTAAAATTGAATAATTGAGGGGTTACTTACAGTACAAAAAAGTACAGCATTTGTAGAACTCGGATGATACTACATAAATTGCCATGCAAAGCCAGAGACTGTTGCTTGTAGACGACAAGACTGCTGTAACCATTCAAATGTGGAGGCTACACTGCATTGAAGGTGGGTTGGCTTACTTGACACAGAACACAGAAAACGGACACCACAAAAAAGGGCTTAAAGCAGGTCCTAAACAGCAGCAGGTCTGGTTGAGGTGTGAACTGGTCTCCTAAAAATGGCTTGAGCTGTGAGGATAAGAGGAGGCACACTGTTTCTGTTATTACATTTCAATAATAGAATATGACACACAAACCACATACATACACACATACACATACAGCCCGTCTTGGTTTAAAGCCCACTCACCAACGTCAAGGTGCAAGCCTATCGAGTGGGAACACGAGACCAATCACGAACAGGACAAACTCAGACGGGACAACACAGCATACAAATAATCAAGGAATATGTATGTTGTCATGCTGTTTCACATTTCGTTTTAATGCTTTTAATGTCTAATTTGTAATGCTTTTAATGCCCCCCCCCCCCCCCCGCAATTTGGTTTGGAAATGATCACGCCGCGGGAGATTCATAAATTTGAACTAGGTTGTGTAGTAGATAGGCTACAATAAATTAGGACAGATGCACATTTACTGAACAGCACAGACAAAAGTCGGACATTAAAAACAATTGCTCCATACACACACATATATATATATATATATATATATATAATGTTTCACATTTCGTTTTAATGCTTTTAATGTCTAATTTGTAATGCTTTTAATGCCCCCCCCGCAATTTGGTTTGGAAATGCTCCCTATTTCTGAGGTCCCAAGGTTGGTGAGTATGGCAAGCTATAAGCTATTAATACAAGCATACCGCTCAAAAAGGGCTTAATACATACAACAAACTGATCAGGCTAATCATTTTTAATGAAAATGACCACAAGACAATCTCCTGTGCATAGTTGAAATGGTAGTGGGATACGGTGATAAACTGGAGTGATCATTTGACAGCAATTATTAGCCTTTTCCAGGAATGGACAGAAATGGGATATTTTTAGAATAACAGGAATTTATTCACATACAATGTAAAGGAGTTGATGTGTAGCATGAAGATGAAACGATACACTGAGTTTGGGTGTTTTCAGTCAACGTTGGCGTTGACCGCTTCCAGCTATCGAATGGCCGACTGGTGTAAGATGGATAGCCTAACGTTAGAGAGATAAATGTAGGCTATGGTTATGTTAATAAAGCTAACAATGATGTTGTAACATGCATGCAGCACTGCCGATCTGATCTGAACGATTGATTCATTATTACCATGGATCGGTATTGGGATTGATCAAGGGCGAATGTGAAATAGCAGCCAGGAACTCAGCGGGTCATCCGAGATGCGGTAGCCGCGGCCAAAGCTCCTGCTGGCGGGGAGTGAAGCTCTTCAACTCGCCGGTCACTGGCTCCCTGGAGGAATTTAGCCTGGCTGCAATAACGTTATCGCGAACGGAATGAATACCATCTACTAGCAAACGAAACATGTTCAGTTATATTTAACCTGTTAAAACTAAGATGCCTGGATGAAAAAACAATTTCTCCAATTGATATATTTGACAAAAACAGGTTAATATGCAAGCCGGTTTTCATTGCTAAATCAAAGCGGGGAGAGCCGAGAGAGCCGGGAACGTGCGTCTACATTTCAGATAAATGTGAACTTTTTCGTGGACGCGCGTCGGCCAGAGAAGCTCAACTGCGCAAGTCAAAAGTCACCGGAAGGCCAGAAAAGCACAACTGCGCAAGTCAAAAGTCACCGGAAATAGTCAAATGACTACAAATTTGCCAAGATGGCGCGGTTCAATAGGGCTTCATTGTTGATAGCGGCCAGTGAATGGAGTGGCTGTATCCAGTTCTATTAATACATCCATGATTGGACGGCGCAAATCCTCGCAATGCGCCGTTTACTAAGCGCTTGGCGCCGCCAGGCGTCGGTTATGGTTAAATCATGGATGTATTATATAAACTGGATACAGCCACTCCATTCACTGGCCGCTATCAACAATGAAGCCCTATTGAACCGCGCCATCTTGGCAAAATTTGTAGTCATTTGACTATTTCCAGTGACTTTTGACTTGCGCAGTTGTGCTTTTCTGGCCTTCCGGTGACTTTTGACTTGCGCAGTTGAGCTTCTCTGGCCGACGCGCGTCCACGAAAAAGTTCACATTTATCTGAAATGTAGACGCGCGTTCCCGGCTCTCTCCGCTTTGATTTAGCAATGAAAACCGGCTTGCATATTAACCTGTTTTTGTCAAATATATCAATTGGAGAAATTATTTTTTGATCCTGGCATCTTAGTTTTAACAGGTTAAATATAATTGAACATGTTTTGTTTGCTAGTAGATGGTATTCATTCCGTTCGCGATAACGTTATTGCAGCCAGGCTAAATTCCTCCAGGGAGTCAGTGACAGGCGAGTTGAAGAGCTTCACTCCCCGCCAGCAGGAGCTTTGGCCGCGGCTACCGCATCTCGGACAACCCGCTGAGTTCGTGGCTGCTATTTCACACTCGCCCTTGATCAATCCCAATACCGATCCATGGTAACAATGAATCAATCGTTCAGATCAGATCGGCAGTGCTGCATGCATGTTACAACATCATTGTTACCTTTATTAACATAACCATAGCCTACATTTATCTCTCTAACGTTAGGCTATCCATCTTACACCAGTCGGCCATTCGATAAATGGAAGCGGTGAACGCCAACGTTGACTGAAAACACCCAAACTCAGTGTATCGTTTCATCTTCATGCTACACATCAACTCCTTTACATTGTATGTGAATAAATTCCTGTTATTCTAAAAATATCCCATTTCTGTCCATTCTTGGAAAAGGCTAATAATTGCTGTCAAAAGATCACTCCAGTTTATCACCGTATCCCACTACCATTTCAGCTATGCACAGGAGGTTGTCTTGTGGTCATTTTCATTAAAAAATGATTAGCCTGATCAGTTTGTTGTATCTATTAAGCCCTTTTTGAGCGTTTTGTGTGTGTGCATTGTTAAGTGTAAGCTTATGCAGCCTACTCCAAACTTTAATGGTTACAGCAGTCTGAAACTGATGATATTTTTTTGTTAAAATATTCTGTATGTCATACAATAAAGTTATATTCTATAAATTGATACCGGCATTGTGTCTTTTATAATAATAATAATAATGCATTTTTATAGCGCTTTTCACAATATTCAAAGCACTCAAAACAAAAGACAAACTACAATAGAACATATTATATACTAGGATATTTGAGGAAACTAATTGAACTATAGAACAAATGCTAAATCAGAATTAAATAACTAAAGTAATGGGGAAGATAATCAGATAATAAAATATAGTTACGTTCATTACTTTGTGTGTGTGTGCGAGAGAGAGAGTGTGGGGGGCGTATTATACAGATATTTATTTCTGATATAGGCTGAATACAGGATCTAAGGTCTTATATTTAGATGTTGTGTATATTCCTTGATTATTTGTATGCTGTGTTGTCCCGTCTGAGTTTGTCCTGTTCGTGATTGGTCTCGTGTTCCCACTCGATAGGCTTGCACCTTGACGTTGGTGAGTGGGCTTTAAACCAAGACGGGCTGTATGTGTATGTGTGTATGTATGTGGTTTGTGTGTCATATTCTATTATTGAAATGTAATAACAGAAACAGTGTGCCTCCTCTTATCCTCACAGCTCAAGCCATTTTTAGGAGACCAGTTCACACCTCAACCAGACCTGCTGCTGTTTAGGACCTGCTTTAAGCCCTTTTTTGTGGTGTCCGTTTTCTGTGTCAAGTAAGCCAACCCACCTTCAATGCAGTGTAGCCTCCACATTTGAATGGTTACAGCAGTCTTGTCGTCTACAAGCAACAGTCTCTGGCTTTGCATGGCAATTTATGTAGTATCATCCGAGTTCTACAAATGCTGTACTTTTTTGTACTGTAAGTAACCCCTCAATTATTCAATTTTACTGGGGAGCAGTGACCATAGCCTACTTGCCAACCCTCCTGACTTCCGCGGGAGATTCATAAATTTGAACTAGGTTGTGTAGTAGATAGGCTACAATAAATTAGGACAGATGCACATTTACTGAACAGCACAGACAAAAGTCGGACATTAAAAACAATTGCTCCATACACACATATATATATATATATATAATGTTTCACATTTCGTTTTAATGCTTTTAATGTCTAATTTGTAATGCTTTTAATGCCCCCCCCCGCAATTTGGTTTGGAAATGCTCCCTATTTCTGAGGTCCCAAGGTTGGTGAGTATGGCAAGCTATAAGCTATTAATACAAGCATACCGCTCAAAAAGGGCTTAATACATACAACAAACGGATCAGGCTAATCATTTTTTAATGAAAATGACCACAAGACAACCTCCTGTGCATAGCTGAAATGGTAGTGGGATACGGTGATAAATAAAGGTAACAATGATGTTGTAACATGCATGCAGCACTGCCGATCTGATCTGAACGATTGATTCATTGTTACCATGGATCGGTATTGGGATTGATCAAGGGCGAGTGTGAAATAGCAGCCACGAACTCAGCGGGTTGTCCGAGATGCGGTAGCCGCGGCCAAAGCTCCTGCTGGCGGGGAGTGAAGCTCTTCAACTCGCCTGTCACTGACTCCCTGGAGGAATTTAGCCTGGCTGCAATAACGTTATCGCGAACGGAATGAATACCATCTACTAGCAAACAAAACATGTTCAATTATATTTAACCTGTTAAAACTAAGATGCCAGGATCAAAAAATAATTTCTCCAATTGATATATTTGACAAAAACAGGTTAATATGCAAGCCGGTTTTCATTGCTAAATCAAAGCGGGGAGAGCCGAGAGAGCCGGGAACGCGCGTCTACATTTCAGATAAATGTGAACTTTTTCGTGGACGCGCGTCGGCCAGAGAAGCTCAACTGCGCAAGTCAAAAGTCACCGGAAATAGCCAAGTGACTACAAATCTAGCCAAGATGGCGCGGTTCAATAGGCCTTCACTTTAGATTTAGAATCCTGGGGGCTTGGGTTAAATACGCCTGTCGCCGTCAGGCGTTTATTAAACGCCGCCAGGCGTCTCATAAGCACATTTTTGAAAGGTACCGCCCACTGGCCTCTACGGTGACTCAGGTAGTACAATTGTCCGAATGAGGGTCCACTTCAGAACACGGTAAGTGCACTAGGCTACTTTTAATAACATATTACAGTGTTATCTAGCTATTATATTACACCAGCTTTGAACTATTTTACTCATTAAGTACCGAAAGCATTTAATAAAAAAAAGATAAAATAATTAATAGAAAATAGATTCAATAAAAGCATTTAGCAAAGACAGCTTTGATTGCCAGCTAGCTAGCTACAGATTTAGAACACTAGTCAGCTAATGATGGCTACAGACAGTAGGCCTATAGCTAATACAATGTTTGCCTAAACTTAACCTACCGGCAGATTGCCATTAGCTAGCAATAGTCTACATTTAACAATTACAAACATATTAAAGTTAAGTTACAGTTGGTGCTTCTGTGTCTCTTGGTAGTTTGCAATTAATCATCACCACCTCATTATTTGCAGAGACTTCAGAAAGCAAAACATACAATGCAATATATTGTCTCAGTCTAAAAATACGCTGTGATGCCTATTATGAGGGAAAGGGAGGAAGTTAGAGCGTTGAAGGGGGTTTTCTATCAGATGTTGTGGTATTTTGTTTATTGGTTGTTTTTTATTGGGTGTTGCAGCTGGCAGGTGAAGGCCTATGGCCAGAGAAAACCCTCCACCTACATTGGGGTCTTTGACATCAACCGCTGGTACCACGCCCAGATGCCTGGCTCTCAGGTATTTGAAACGGACGGACCAATTCTATCTCCTGTATATAACTGCTCTGCTACTCTACAGGGCTAGTAGTGAAGGCCAGCGTTGTTTGACTGATTAATAGACTTTATTGGAGAATAAAAAACATGTACAGCCAGTGCATAATAGCAGTACACAAATTAAAGTAAACTGTCAAGGATGTCTGAAGACAGTCTCAGATTTATCCTTAGATTTATCCATTGTGGTGTGTGTGTGTGTGTGTGTGTGTGCGTGTGTTTCTTGTGTGTGTGTGTGTGTGTGTTTCTTGTATGTTCCAGAGCGGGAGATTTATTCCAGAGCGGGTGAGTCCCTGGACGGCGTGGTGGAGATGATGGCCCCCTGACTGCACCCTGAGCAGAGGACTGGCCTACACCTGCCCTGCACACCTGAACAGTTATACTGCCCCACCACATACAACTTTGTGCACACTCTCACACACACATGTGCACATATATGCCCCTCCACACACATAAATGGTCCAAAACCCTGCTGCAAGGCTACTGACTAGGTCCAGAACGTCCTGTCACATTACTGTAATCCTGGACTCCTTACACTGGCTCCCCATCAGTTTTAGGACCCAGTTTAAGGTACTTGTCATCACTTTTAGAGCTCTGCATGGTCAAACACTATAAACCCATCTTTTTCAACAAAAAAAATGTAACGACTGCAGTGCTGTTGCATAAAAGCAATAACACATTTGAGGGCTTCTGACCGCAGCACTTCCGTGCCAATAACCATACACTCCCTCTCGTGTGTTATTTCTTACGTAAACTATTGACGGTGAGGCTGCACACAAACCACCGACACACCGCCAACCAGTCACTGTCACTAAAATGAGCTTTGTATGTGTTGTGTGTGTGTGTATGCCTCTAGATCAGGCAGGGTGTAGTGACCCTGCGCTGTGTCCTGGAGTGGGCCTGGGACAAGGTGGTCCACATCAAGGAAGAGCTATATTTTATGTTATGTTTTATGCTATATTTTAGAAAAATTATTCACTCTGTTTTTTTATAATATGTTACTTAGTACTTTGTGTACTAGCAGTAATTCCATAAATACAGCTGTTGATCTGAGACTGATTTCTTGTAACATCTTAATGGTTTAATTTACTACAATGTGATAGAGTCAAGAGATCTGGTGGGTGCTAATGGCCAGATTGGACCAGAGACATCGCCTGCCTGGAGGAAAGAGATAACCTTATGCAGTCCGCCACCAAGTTCTACCTGGAGGGAGATTGCAGGAGGACCTTTTCTGATTAAATCCCCCAAAATTGTTCAAATCTTTGACACTGCTTTATTAAGATTAATTGATAAAATAAACCTCACCTCAACTTGAACACACAAACCTTGTTAGTAGTATTTTTTTAAGCATTACATAGCTCAGTTCATCATAACTTGTGGTCAGGTACATTACACATAACCTACGCCTCAGCTTTAACATGTTTACACACTAATAGAGCCCTGCCCAGGAGGAGGAAGGCTGGAAGGTAAAAGAAGAGTAGAAAAGGCAAACTGTGTTGTGCCAAAGAGAGGAGATTGTAAGATGCCACTCTCCATGTACTCTCTCCACACTTCATACGAGGTGTGGATAGGCAGTCTCAGTGTTATAATACAGGTGTTGGCCTCTGGGAAGATGCGCTTTAGCTCCGCCCCCTGAACATGCAGGAACTCCAGGTGTGGTTCCACTGGGAAGCACAGACGCGGTACTGCTGAAGCCCCCGATGCGAAGACTAACAATGTTTCCAGTGTTAGAGGATATGATTCCTTTTCTGAAATCACAGACAAAAGTATGCTTACTAAAGACAATATAGAGGACCATTACTTGAAATGCCCATGAAGAGTATTGCTCACAAAAGGAGCTGTAAAAGTACTGCTGACATTTAAGAACATGCTATAGATCGTAATGGAATGACCTTGCTGTTTTTATTATATTACATTACAATCATCTAGCAGATGTTTTTATCCAAAACGACTTATAATTGCATTTAACATAGGTAATCAGTGTACTTCTACTCGATCAAATCGATGGTAAAAAGTGTTAGAGGATATTGGACCGATAGATGCTACCCCTGAAGTCTTAATAGACAGCCAATAAACATATCTTGAGTCTAGAGTAAAATATATGCTCCCCATATTCTTACAGTAGCCTAGCCTAATGGTGAAATACAATTAGCCTACTTTGTAGTGGGAACATTATTTGATATAGGCCTATTGGTCGATCGAAATAGGTCCCCAAAATCTTACATAAATGGTTATTAAAATGTCCCCCATACAGTAATTAAAAAAACATGAATAATGCCATAACTATTCTGTCATAATATGTCATAATACTAACTAGCCACTACTATCAGTTGACCAACGTACCTAGATTTATGTATGCAAATTCATAAACAGTGATATTGTCAGCTTGGATATTGTCCGAAAGTAGAAGACGTGTGCAGTCGTTTAATGTTCTTATCAGTGAAGCAGAAAGTTATTTCGTGCCATCTTTCTTGGTCAATACGTGTACAGTAGCATATCGTCACATGACACTCACGACCATAATGGCCTGATTGGAACAGAGACATCACAAGCCTGGAGGAAAGAGATAAATTGTACTACCTGAGTCACCGTAGAGGCCAGTGGGCGGTACCTTTCAAAAATGTGCGAGACGCCTGGCGCCGTTTAATAAACGCCTGACGGCGACAGGCGTATTCAACCATAACCGACGCCTGGCGGCGCTAGGCGCTTATTAAACGGCGCATTGCGAGGATTTGCGCCGTCCAATACGCCGTTTTTCAACGAAAATCAAGGCGAATTATGACCCATTTGGCGTTCCATATTAATCTGTATGCTAGACTACACTGCGGGAGACTGCACGTGCGCTGAGGATGCCCAACGTCAAGTGAAGATGAGCAGGCGCGCTCACACCACCAGGCGTTGAGGTAAATCAGGTAAAGAGAGGTCTTTAGACTGGGGGCTTTAAATGTTATGAACACATTTGTTTTCAATTAATGCAATCTGGCGAGCAATCATGAATTGCGGTAGCTAGTTCTACTCTATTTATAATCCCCACAACCCAGGGTAACTAAATTAGCTGGATAGCACTACAGTAGCTAGCTAAATAAACTAACGTTACTAGCACTAGCTAACGTTAGCTAATTCAGTCAGAACGTCTCGATCGAAATATTAGCCAAAATGAACTGAACTTAAATAGGGTAACCATGTTAAATATATTTAAAGCAAAATGGTTACTTTTTATGTTATAATGGGTCACTAAATAATCAGCCCATATGTGCATATAGGCTATAAGGTTATAGCCCAGTCTACTAGAATATGAGATGGCAGTGCACCGGGATGTCAGAGCGGGAGTAGGCCTAGAGCTTGGACCACCCCAACCTGGGCTGAATGGAGAAGAGGAAGATGATGAGGAGACTCCCGAGGTGAGAGCAGACAGTGTCTGTCATAGCACACACACATACACATACACACACACACACACACACCCATCCTCACACACCTTTCACAGTGTGTGTCTGTCTCTCTTCGTGGCTGTCTGTTGTTCATAGGTGTTGCTGAGTATCTTGGTCGAGCACGAGAAGGTTGGGCTGTGTTTCTATGACAGCAAGGACTTCACTTTGCACTACATGTCTGACACTCCTGATGATCATAACCTCCACCTGCTGACTAGAGGTACAGTAAGCATGGCATCTGATCCTTCCTCACAAATAAAGCATATCAGCGTTTAGGCCATTCTCCTAGGGATAGACCGATTATTGGCCGGGCCATTATTATCGCCCGATATTCAGCAGTTTTACGATTATCTTTTTTTTATTTTTTGCCATTTGGCGATAAAATTAATTTTACATTTTATAACATTTTAAAATGCGCTACTTTGGCTCTGATGCAGCCAGCTCTCTGTCTGTATTCACCCCTCTGTGGTCTTGTGCGAAGTCCTGCCTACAGCACTATCTGACCAGCACAGGCTACATTTGTAGTCTAAAGGGCATTTCAACAAAGTTTTGTGTTGGAGTTAATGTTATTCAAAATTTTGAGATTTTCATTTTTACTGCAAATGTACTGTACGTATATATATCGGTTCCAAATATTGGCTATCGGTTTCCTTGATTACTAATAATCGGTGTCGGTATTGGCCCTGAAAAAGCCATATCGATCGTATTCTCTCGTGTGGTCTGTTAATTGATTAGTCTCCCTCCCTCGCTCCCCACTCTGTCTCAGTGATCCAGGAGGTCAGCCCTCATGTGATCATCACCAGTGCTAAGCAGGAGCGCTGCATGTCCCAGTTCATGCAGAGACTGGGTGAGCTCAGGGACTGGGGGGTGGGGGGGGTGAGGAGGGGAGGGGCTGAGAGGCAGAGGGGGCGGGGGTCCAGGGAAGAGGATCTTTCATCCCGGTGACATTCTCAGATTTCTATCTCTCCCACGGCCTCCCTTATCTCGCTCTAAAATCTCTTTCTCTTCTTTCCGCTCGCCATCCTGTCCCAGGAGCCGATCCAGACTACAGACCCGAGGTGGTGGTCTATCCCTCGGTGGACTTCGGTAAGCCCCAGATAGATCACCAAATAATTCCCGAGCGCGGCACAGATGCTGCTCACCGCTCCTCTAGGGGATGGGTCAAATGCGGAGAACAAATTTCACACACTCAGGTGTGTGACAATCAGTGGGACTTTAACCTTTAACCCGGTGCCACGGTCTGTCAACGAGTAATCACGTTTATGAACATACAGTACCTGCACTAACGTTGTGGGTTCACTTTGTACCCCACCGTGCCACGGCGGAGGTGTGGGGGTCAGTAAGCAGAGGCTGCTGTCTGTCCACCTGCCCTCCCTGCCCTCCTCCGCGTCAGAGAGAGAGAGGATCTCCTACCTCACTTCCTGTCTCTCCTTTGACTCCCTGCTAATGGTGAGAATCCTCCACCAGCACCACCCTCCAGCCTCTTTTATACGTCTACAGTACTTGAACAGGACCTTCTTGTGTGTGTGTGTGTGTGTGTGTGTCTTAGCTGCGGTCGGTGGGGGCGCTGCTGAAATGTTTGGACAGGAGGAGAGTGGGGGTGGAGCTGGAGGATAGCAGTGTGGGAGTCCCCATCTTGCAGTTCCTCACCTACACACTGTGAGGACCCCCCATGTACACACACACATGTACAGTACATCATTATACCAGTATCTCTTCTAAACTGCCATTTTCTTGTTTTCATACAGAAAAGATGTCGTGTATATTGACCGTGACACTTACAGGTTAGTTCCCATGAAAACCCACATAAACACACGCACACACACACACACACACACAAACACGTGTGTGTGTGCACACATACTAAAACTCACTATTGCATGGACAGGCACACACAAACACACTCCAGATATGTCCAGTGTTACTGCATGTGGTTTCAGTGTTTTGCAGATCTTCAAGTGGGAGCTCCACCCCTCTGTGTACAAGCTGCAGTCTGGGGAGAAGGAAGGACTCAGTCTTTATGGTAAAACTCTGTCGCCCGTCCTGCTGTGATGATGACAACCCAGGCGTGTGTGTCCCTACGAGATCACTGGTGTGTGTGTGTGTGTGCGTGTGTGTGTGTGTGTGTGTTGTAGGGATACTTAACCGCTGCAAATGCAAGTTCGGATCCAAACTGCTGCGGTAAGAAACTCTCCCGACATGACCGTCACATCAGAAACCAACCACACACACATACACACACACACACATACACACACATAGTACACACACACACATAGTACACATATACACCTTCGAACCATAAGAAGAGTAAACATCCTTCTGCCCTTTCTTGGCGGTCTCTGTGGAGATCATGAGGACATGATGAGCTGTTCCCTGCCACCTCCTGTCACTCTTGTCAATGTCATTTTATTTCTATAGCACCATTCATACAAATCAGTGTAGCAAAAAGTGCTTTCCATAAAAAGTGATGGGTAAAAACATAAATCATATAAACACAGTGAGAACAGATTTAAAAGAAACAATTAAAGTAAAATAATTAAAAATTAAAATATAGTGTAAAATAGAACAAAAACTATAAAAACAGAATAGAAATGAAGAGCATTAAGATATGAAGTCGTGTCTCTCAGGCAGTGGTTCCTGAGGCCCACGCGTGACCTGGTCCTGCTCAACAGGAGACAGACGGTCATTCGCTTCTTCTCGTCGCCGCGGAACTCGGACACCCTCAGGACCCTGCAGGGCTCGCTGAGAAACATCAGGAACATCCCGGTAACCTCTGACCTCTGACCTCTATCCCCTCTAGATTACCTCCGCCCCTTAAACCTGGTCCCTCAGCAGCGCCGATCCCTGCTTTATTTACCACATAAAGCCTCATGCTGGTTGTGTATCGGTGTGTGTGCGTGTGTGTGTGTGTGTGTGTGTGTGTGTGTGTTGCTTGTACCCCAGACTGTGCTGCACAGGATGTCTCTCTCTCATACCAAAGTCTCAGACTGGCAGAGTCTCTACAAGGTATGACCTACACACCACCCATCCCACTATGGTGTGTGTTCTATCTCCACCACATGCAGCGTATGTAATGTTTGTGTGTGTGTGTGTGTTTGTGTGTGCGTGTGTGTGTGTGGGGGGGGGGGATAGACGGTGTACAGCGCTGTGTGTATCAGGGACACAGTGCGTTCGCTTCCTCAGACCATCCAGCTCTTCCAGGAGATCAGTGAGGGATTCACAGATGACCTCTACCACATCGCCGCCCTCATCAGCAGAGTGGTACAGTATACTCACACTCACTCACACACACACACACACACACACACACACACACACACACACACGTGCATGCATAAATCTGCCAACCCCAATTTCCTGTGTCAGTCGTTTGAACTGCAGCGGTCTGTATCGTTTGCAGGTGGATTTTGAGAGCAGCTTAACGGAAAACCGCTTCACCGTCAAACCCAACGTGGATCCTGCTATTGACGAGAGTAAGCTTCCCTTCTGGATAGGCAGTACGGAGCAGACGGGGGCAGTCGCACCAAGCTGCTGCATGTTTGTGCATATCAGAAAACCAGGCCGTAACAGTAGGAAATGCATTCTGTACCGTTTCTACCGGCAACGAGCCCTTGATTTCGACCGTCTGACATCTGTCAGTACGTTCGAGTTGAGGCTTGTTGAGGTTGGAGTAGGAGGTGAGTTGGGTTGGGTGGTCTGTCTCGCTGAGCCCCCTCTCGTCTTGCTCTCCCTGCCAGAGAAGAGGAGGCTGATGGGACTGACGGACTTCCTGACGGACGTGGCGCGGGCGGAGCTGGAGCACCTGGACGCTCGTATCGCCAGCTGCTGCGTGATCTACATCCCCCTGGTCTCACGCTGCTCCCCGGAACACGCTGGACAACTGCGCACAGTGATGCCACTTTTATTGTACCGGATGAATACGCGCGTTGTCATCCATCCTATAGTCTCTCTCTCTCTCTCTCTCTCTCTCTCAGATAGGGTTCCTGCTCGGGGTCCCCCGGCTGCCCAGCATGGTGGACAAAGAGGATTTTATGATTGAGGGGCTTGACTTTATGGTATGTGTTTCTACGTGCGTTTGTTTGTTTGATTTCACAGTATGTGGGTTTATTGTCGCTATACAGTAGATTTGTATTTGCCCTCTGTGTGTGTGTGTGTGTGTGTGTGTTTGTGTGTGTGTGTGTGTGTGTGTGTGGTCAGTTCCTGTCTCAGGAGCGTCTGCACTATCGCAGCCAGAGAACCAAAGAGCTGGATGACCTTCTGGGAGACCTGCTATGTGACATCAGAGGTGACTCTCTCACTCTCTCTGTCTCTCTCTGTCTCTCTCTCTCTCTCTCTCTCTCTCTCTCTGTGTCTCTCTGTCTCTCTCTCTCTCTGTCTCTCTGTCTCTCTCTGTGTCTCTCTCGCTCTCTGTGTCTCTCTGTGTCTCTCTCGCTCTCTCTCTCTGTGTCTCTCTCGCTCTCTGTGTCTCTCTCTCTCTGTCTCTCTCTCTGTGTCTCTCTCTCTGGAGATATATCTGGTGTGTGAGTGTACATTGACACGTCTGCCTCTGTGTGTCTCAGACATGGAGACGGCGGTGATGACACAGCTGCAGACCGCGGTTCTGGAGAGGAGCGCTGGCCTCTACAAGGTCTGTGTGCAAATAATCACAGCTACAGGACGTGTTTGTGGGATGTCCGATTTCTGTGTGTTACACTGTGTGTGTGTGTGTGTGTGTGTGTGTGTGTGTGTGTGTGTGTGTGTGTCTAGGTTCTGGATCTGAGTGCTGAGCTGGACTGCCTGATGGCCCTGAGTCATGCCTCTCAGGAGTACGGATACACCTCCCCTACTCTGGCTCACCACAGGAGAATTACTCTCACTGAGGCCAGGTGCACACACACACACGCCCACACACACGCCCACACACACACACATACGCCGTGCTCGGTTGCTGTTGCATCGGAGGTGAGCTTCTTTTCATCTTTTTTTCTCTCTCTCCGTCTCAGACACCCTCTGCTGGAGCTGTGTGCCCCCGTGTTCGTGTCCAACTCCTTCCAGAGCTCTGAGACACAGGGCAGAGTCAAGATCATCACCGGACCCAACTCCTCTGGCAAGAGCATCTACCTCAAACAGGTGAGACACACACACACACACCACTAGGACACAGACGCACACTCCTTGAGGGGAACTGCGTCAGATGTCCTTTGTGTCTCTGACGTCCCAGGTGGGCCTGATCGTGTTCATGGCTCTGATTGGATCGGACGTGCCGGCGAAGGAGGCGGAGATCGGCCTGGTGGGCGGGATCTTCACACGCATGCAGAGCAGAGAGTCTGTCTCTGTAGGACTCAGCACCTTCATGATAGACCTCAACCAGGTAGACAGCCCTCACATGCACGCTTATGCACATTCGCACTATTAGGAGTGCGGTACCGAAGTGTGTGTGTGTGTGTGTGTGCGTGTGTGTGTCTTCCAGATGACTACTGCTTTGAACCACAGCACTGGAGATTCACTGGTCCTGATCGATGAGTTTGGAAAGGGGACCAACACGGTGAGAGGGGATGAGATACGGTGGGGGTGGTGGGGGGGTATTATGGGTAAAAATGCGTATTAAAAGGTTCTTAAAACAGATCTTGAAATGTTCCTCCCCAGGTGGATGGTCTGTCCCTGCTGGCAGCGTCTGTCTCTCATTGGCTGAACAGAGTTCCTGATGAGGTCCCTCACGTCCTATTGGCCACTAACTTCCACAGCCTGCTGCAGCTGGGTCTGCTGCCCCCCTCAGGACTGCTGTCTACACTGGTACTGAAACCAGCAGTGTGCTGTTCTCTACTGGTACTGAGACCAGCAGTGTGTTGTTCTCTACTGGTACTGAGACCAGCAGTGTGTTGTTCTCTACTGGTACTGAGACCAGCAGTGTGATGTTCTCTACTGGTACTGAAACCAGCAGTGTGATGTTCTCTACTGGTACTGAGACCTGCAGTGTGATGTTCTCTACTGGTACTGAGACCTGCAGTGTGATGTTCTCTACTGGTACTGAGACCAGCAGTGTGCTGTTCTCTACTGGTACTGAGACCAGCAGTGTGATGTTCTCTACTGGTACTGAGACCAGCAGTGTGCTGTACTGAGATCAGCCATGTGTAGCTCTCAACTGGTACTGAGACCAGCTATGGCGACATGACTGCTTCACGACACTGAGGGGGGGACTACAGTATCAATGACCACGTTACACAGATACATACGGTGACCAAGTCCAGTAGACAAACTAGCCTTAAAAGTATGGCCAACAACGTGAAAATGTGACGGGTGTATGAGTGTGTGTGTGTGTGTGTGTGTGTGTGTGTGTGTGTGTAGACCCTGGAGACCACGGTAGATGGGGACGAGCTGGTGTTTTTATACCAGCTGAAGGAGGGGATCTGCCGTTCCAGCTACGCCGCCAACATTGCTACTCTGGCTGGCTTGCCGGCTAGCATAGTACAGAGAGGAGTGGAGGTACACACACAAAACATACACACATTCTTACACACAACATACACACAGGACTTAAGAGTGTGTTTTTGTGTTTGTGTGTTTGCATGTGAAGGTGTCAGAACTGTACAGAATAGGGAAGACCATCAATCGCATAGACGGACCATCTTCAGAGGAACTGGCAAACAGGTCTGAACACACACTAACACACACACAGGTAACGAGACAGACACCTACAAACAGACAGGTGTTTAAGTGTGTGTGTGTGCGTGCGTGTCCTCGCCAGGTGTGCGCGTGTTGTGGACAAGTTCCTGAGTTTGGACCTGGAGGACAGGGGCGTGGATCTGCAGAGCTTCATGAAGGAGGAGCTCCTGCCCTCTGGTGGTGGTCTGCTGTAGTGCAGCTGGATAGGGGTGGCGCTTTCCCCTCCTTATGGATGTTAGGCTGGACTGGTCCCAGAACCATCCCATGCAGTAAACCTCATCCTAGAGACTTTACACCTCAGTCTATAGGGGATCCAGCTATCCTGTACTCTTGTCAGATACTGTAACAGTATACAGTAGTACTGTATACTAAATGTCCCATTGGAATGAGAACTTTGAATGATGATCTTGACATGTACAATATTGAGCTCACATGTTCATTCATATTTTATTTACAATTCAAAGTATCCAATAAACAAAACAGTGTCAGTCTTCACCATTGATAGGTCTGGGGAGTGTGAGGGTTATTGTAGTCCCAGTGAAGGCGCTGTGAGAAGCAGCATGGGTATTGTAGTCCCCGTGAGGACGAGGAGTGTGTTGAGAGGCAGTGCGCGTGCGGCGTTGCAGAAGTCCGTGTCGCAGCAGGTCTTGGTCATCGTGTAGATGGTGGTGTTGGGGAAGAGGTTCGTCGTGGTCACCGCCTCGCACTCCTCTGCCCTCACACAGCCCAGCGTCTTCACGTCCAACACGTCAGCTACGGAAACACCCAGACATCACGCACACCATACTCTCTACCTCTGGGAGCGTACAATATAGTGTTCACTGACATGGACACGCGGGTGAGTGACTGACCTGCCTTCCCTCTGCCTGTGAAGCACTTCTCCCCAGTGTTGCAGACGGTCTGGGTGGTGTAGCAGGCGTCCCAGAAGCCCAGGTCACAGCGGAAGCACTCCAGCGCCGGCTCTAGCGACTCAGCCGGCTCCTCCTCCACCTCCTCCTCACCTGGAACCATGGAGAACAACAGACTCGTCGGCCACACAGAGAGACTCGGTTAACTCTCGCAGGGGGACTGACTTGTAGCCTATAGGATCAGGAGCGCTTCCTTTATGGCGTTTGTTCCACCTGTCGACGGAGGTGACGACGCACACATTTCACGCACCGCTTCAGATTTGCGGATATTCGTTGGACCTTTTCGGCACGCAGGTCCCCGGGTTTAGTGCGTGTCAGATTCCAATTTGCTCAGGGATGCCAAGCGTACTGTTTTATCCTGCTGTCTCTGTGGCATTTATAGGTTTCCCAACCATAGATTAAGCCTCATACTCTACCTTGTATGGACTTACTAAGAATCCTTGCTGGAGAGCATTTGGCTAGGATGAGGCCTAATTTATGTCTGGAAACATTATGTTATGGCTTTGCATGTAGACATTAGGGTGCTCTTAAAAGAAATTACTCCACTCCTTTGTTTATATGTACGCCTTCAGAGAAGAACAGCTCATCTTAACTTCCTGTTTTTGAAAAGAGTTTAAAATGACACTAATAATCTCAGCTTGATTGCTCTCATCCAGTTAGACTATACCAGCTCAGGTTGAACAGTGATTAGACTAGAGAGAGGTTACCAGTACCAGCTCAGGTTGAACAGTGATTAGACTAGAGAGAGGTTACCAGTACCAGCTCAGGTTGAACAGTGATTAGACTAGAGAGAGGTTACCAGTACCAGCTCAGGTTAAACAGTGATTAGACTAGAGAGAGGTTACCAGTACCAGCTCAGGTTGAACAGTGATTAGACTAGAGAGAGGTTACCAGTACCAGCTCAGGTTGAACAGTGATTAGACTAGAGAGAGGTTACCAGTACCAGCTCAGGTTGAACAGTGATTAGACTAGAGAGAGGTTACCAGTACCAGCTCAGGTTAAACAGTGATTAAGTAACCAGAGTCCTCGTGGGTCCTGAGTAGGTGATGAGTTGTTGGTCAAACTTGCTCCCCCAGTATAAATACCGTCCACCAGCGCCGACGAAGAGCTGCCGTTTCACCGGCATAGCTGGTTAAAACGGTGCCTGTCCCGTGGGAGACCCGGGTTCGAGTCCCACCCAGGGCACGCAGAGACATACGGGTTACAATTAGACTAGACAGAAGCAAAAACAGTTACCCTACCTGCAACGTTATTACAGCTTTATACATACAGTACCCTTACAAGTTTGTCATCATGCTACTTAAAGGAGTAGTAAAGGGAAAATGCATGTTTACCGAGGTGTTAGTTGGCATTCTGACATATAATTCGCCATAAAGTAAGATTCTAGTTCATCTGGAAAGGCTTTTTTAAATATTTAGCATAGAACTATTTAGTCGCAGCACATAAAGTACGTGTGTAAACTTCTGTTTGAACTGATTCCAATCTCGCTCAATGCCTTGAAGTAGTTCCGCTTCCTGAATCGCCTCTGCGGATTGATCTACACATCTACAACGGTCGCTTCAATACAAGTCAATGGATTTCATAAAATTATCAATAAAACCCTACAGGATTCATACTTTGTGGCGAATTTGATGTCAGAACACCAACGGACACCAATTACCCCCTCGGTGAGCTTCTTGTCTTTGAAATCGAGAGTTTAACATGTTTTTGAAAGATTTTTCACGGTGCCCACCCACATCCATTGTATGACCTAAACAGTGGTACAATTATCTGACTTTCTCAAAAGTGCTAGTTTTGTCAACTTTTTGATCTGAACATTGTAGGCCTAGGCTATATGATCATAAGTAACCTTAAAACAGGGCTAAACATGCATTTTCCCTTTACTACTCCTTTAATTTCTATTCTGTCATTATGGAACAGAAATGTAGGCTACTGCTTGCACAGTTCACCAGCTATAGAGTTCAGTTCCATCCAGAGCCTTTCTGCTACTATGAACAATACCTAAATACTAGAACCTTTAGTTGCACCTGCTCTTCAACCTACCTTCAGCAGCTGTAAGCATCACTGCTGCAAAAATACAGAAAATGAATCCTTTCATTTCCAGAGTTATTCGGATACATCCAGTGTTGAGTACTGCATGAAGAAATAGTCTAGGGTCCTGTTAGAATTGGATTAGTGTGTATTACACCTGTCACTCCACATGGACCAATCACAACTGTTGAAATGCAGTGGCTCAGGGAACAGGGTTAAGAGGTGCATAGGTAAGTGGATTTCTCTTTGACCCAACCGTTTCCATAAGCACCACTAACTAAGTGTCTGCTGCCCTTATGTGGATGTGAAAACTCTAAATGAACCAAAAGGAGACCAGATGAGCGGATAAAACTATTACTACGAGTTTGAGGTATTTTCAGTGTGCCTGGACAAAGCCAATTAAAGTTAATTAATTCATGGTTTAACTGCAGCTCCTACTTGCATGTTTCTCCTTTAAGATGGAGTATGGGGGAGCTGTAGAATGTAGACTTGTGGACTGAGAATGAATGGTGCCGCCTCATTAATTCTTTGATGAAACATTCATGTGGCACTTAAATGCAGTTCTTAGTGTGAGGAGTGTTCAGAAAGTGTATCACGTGAAGTGACATCCACTAGACTAGAAGATTTACCGTACCAGGCCCGGCACTTTTGATTCCCCTGGTAAGATTTTTGGTGGTGGGAGGGGGGGGGGGTGGTCTGTTGTTCTACTGCCATGCTCTACTATCCCACCCAGGTACTCACTCTCACAGGTGCCCCCAGCCCCGCCCTCTCAGGGTGCACGCCACACCAGCCCCGCCCCCTCAAAGTGCACGCCACACCTACTCCTGTCCTGTGCTGTTGCAGGTGTGAGACACTCGTTACCACGACTCATGTTACCTCATGGTGTCTGCGCTGTATGTAGAGGTCCTCTCTCAAATGCGTGCATGGAAGAATGTGTCTGTGTCAGCGAGCACGTAAGCAGCTTAGTCTATCCCTTAACCCTGCTGGGTACAAGGCCTGACAAGTGTGTATCAGTTCACACACATCACGCAGTCGCAGCAGAAGGAGATACTGGGCTCATCACAGAGCCTGCGCTGTGTAAGATTCAATCATTCTTTCTATCACGCAGACACACATGCACACCCAGAGCAACAGCAAAAGCAGAAACTACTCAAAGAAGCGTTTGATGTATGTGTGAGAGTATCTCTCTCTATATGTGTTCAAAGTGTGCCTGTTTTGATGTTAAGTATTGTGTGTCGTAGTCGAGAGGTTGAGTGAGAGTCAAGGTCTTGGATGAGATTAAGGCATGTAATCTGTTGCCTGGGATTATAGCCAGACAAACAAAATCAATTTCGCAACTGCATCACGATCAACATACTACATCAGGGTAAAGTGACAGTATGTCAGTCAGTTTCACAGTATGACAGTGTAACGTGCGTGTCCATGTTTACGACAGAGAAAGAGAGAGGGATGAGAGAGAGCGAGAAACAAAAAGAGAGGTGTGATTTGGTCTGGCAGGGTGGCAGTCTAAGAGCTCTTATGTTGAATGGCAAAATCACGGCGTGAGTTTGAACAACAGAGGAAATAGTGTGCAGCCCTGAAATACCCATAAAAAACCCTCAGTCTACTCTTCAGTTTAATTAAAGGCTAGAGAGAGAACGCTCGGGATAATTAAATCCACCCTGGCCTTCCAGTCCTGGTTGGCGTTATTCACACAAACACACATAGCAGTATTAAATCAGCAGTAGGCCAGCATTTAACATTCAAGTGCCGTGCCATTTTTCTCAGTGGTCACCTCTGGCATCATGCTAGTGAGATCGTAATAAAAGCCTCGACGCCTCAGGTTTTCCAAACAGTTGTGGCAACAAAGTTGTCAACAGCCATGAGTTTCACCCATGAAGGAATTATGTTCTGAACATTGTTGCATCGCAGCTCAAAAGAGACTTGTTTGGGAATGGCAGACAGTCAAAACACAAACATTATTCATATTCTCTTTGCAGACTTCTTGCCAGGGCTGGTGTAATCCTTCACTATGCAGCCTAAACAGAATATGTGACAAACTAAGTCACTGATATCACAAAGAATTTATTCTCTTTATTTATGGCGATCTATTACAAAATAGCATTAGTGGTGTGCGTGTGTGTGTGTGCATGAATGTGAGTTTGCTTTTATATGTGTGTGGTAGTACAGTAAGCAGTGATAGTAAGCAGAGTTGATCGCTTATGCATATGTTTATACGTTCTATTAATACATCCATGGTCTATACTGACTCAATTCTGTCCAGATTACAAGAAGATGAGTATGCGTGTGTGTGTGTGTGTGTGTGTGTGTTTGTGTGTGTGTGAGAGAGAGAGAGAGAGATTAGATAAAGACTCACTCATGGCTTAATCTGACCTGCCCTGCCCGCCCACTTATGACCCTATAGCCAACCGTGGAACAACGTTCTGAGGAGATGAATGCATGGACTGTGTAAACACTTTCACAGTGGAATATAAAAGTAGTGCCCAAATATGGTCAAATAGGCAGAGACTAGGGTTTGAGGAGGTCTTTACACTGTAACATCAAGATGACTGACAATCACTGTAACATCAAGATGACATCAAGCTGCCCCTCTCACTCTGCCAGTGCACAGAAAGATGCCCCCCTAAAAAACAACCAACTGTGACAGGATTTAGAAACCACTGCACTGAGAAATGTTCATACAGAATGACTATCAGATTTATTAAGAAATGCATATTAAAAAAGAGTCAATGATTACAGAGTCAGATAGTGTTGCTTAACCCGCCAAATGTCTCATCCCTGTCGATGGCGTTCGGTATTGTTGACGCTGAAATGATGCGCTCCCCACAGACGGACAGCAGGAGGAGGCGGTCTGAGGGAGGGGAGCGGCGTGTTGAGGCTCACGGCCCGTCAGGGGAGGGGAGCGGCGTGTTGAGGCTCACGGCCCGTCAGGGGAGGGGAGCGGCGTGTTGAGGCTCACGGCCCGGAGGAGGAGGGGAGCGGGGTGTTGAGGCTCACGGCCCGTCGGAGGAGGGGAGCGGCGTGTTGAGGCTCACGGCCCGTCGGAGGAGGGGAGTGGTGAGCCGCTGCGCAGGTTGAAGTTGACCTGGCTGGAGTTGCAGGAGTCTGAGCTGAGAGAGGAGGGGCAGGGGGAGGGGCAGGGGGGGTCCTGGTGGTGGAGAACCGTGGTCAGTGAAGTCAACCCCCCCTCGCCCTCCCCTCTCCTCCATCCCTCCCCAGGCAGCAGCTGCCCGGGGAAGCCCCGCCCCTCCACGGGGGAGATGTTGCTGCCGATGATTCGGCTGGCTCTGGGCGGTAGAGGGGGGGGCTGTTCCTCCTCGGCGAGGGAGGGGGGGTGGGTTTGGGAGGCCTCGCTCCGGGCTCCCTGCTCTATATCCTCCTCGCAGTGGCGCCGTCTTTCCCGGCGTCGATCACGCCGCTCGCGCACGTTCTCCTTTCCGTTCCGTGGCGTCGGCGGGAGGTTCTTCCCAGGGTTCCCCTGTTCCCGGCTCTCGCGATCGCGGTTCTCGTACAGCAGGGTTCCGGCGCAGATTAATATGAACAGGCCAAAGCCCATGACGATGGGGCCGAGCAGCTTCATTCGCTCGCTGTGGGAGCTGCCACGCCCGCCCCCCGGCTTTGGCGTGGAGCAGGCGTAACCCGCCACGGCCACGCCGAGGCCCGCCATCACCACCACGGCGCCCAGCAAGAGCCACGCCCCCGGCACGGAGCGCAGGCGGAGCTTGACTCTGTCGTCCTCCGCCTCGGGCTTCCGTCGGAAGCACAGCGACCGATGCCACGGCGCCCGAGGGTGTGGCGGTGGAGCTGATTGGCTGGAGCCTGGGGGACTCACGGCAGCGGCGCTGCTCCCTGCTGCCGTCATCCTCTACCCACAGACTGGAGACAGTGGAGAGAGAGAAATGTCTCAGTTTACTCTGCATTGCACGAAACAGGAAATACCATGTGATAACAGGAGCTTTGAAGAGTCAGTATTCTCTCTGCTCTGATCTAACAGAATGACCCTAGGGAACGCCCAGCGTATACTGTACATATAGATATATATAGCCCCTGTTATTCCTATTTACTGCTACTATATCTACAGTCTTTTTTGTTACTCTGTATATAGTGCCCTTTTTTTCTTTCCAGCCTTGCTTTAATTTCAACTGCTGAAACTCTATGCATTGAGCCTTAGGCATAGGCTACATTAGTTTGAAGATACACGGCTAAATAGATCATACGAGTCACATGATCATTATGACCCAGCCCATCCTAAGTTGCTTGATTTCATGCCTGATAATAATAGGAATCACATGGGGCTCTTGAACGGAAACTTCCCCTCTAGCTGTGGTGTGTAAATGAAAGAGGTGATGTTTAAAGAGCATTACTGTCGGGAAAATTAATTCAAAACGGTGTGAACAAATATTTGCGAAATGTGTGCTGACATAGCTGAAGTGTCTCTTGAAACAAACTCCTGTTGAAGCAAATGTATGTTATTCGGGCTATAGTTAGTCTGTTTTGCATCGGTAAGATATCCCACTGCGATGTTCTCTTTCCCTGACAATCGCTGCGCTATCATGTGCGATCAAGTTCATGGTTACTTGCCTTGCTTTGCGCGTAAATCCGCCGGGGACATTTCCTCATCGCCATCACTAATCAATTTTCCAAATCATGGGATCCGTTACTTCCTTCGCTGTCATTTCCCTCGCTCTCCTTAATTCCTGTGTTCATCACCATCATCCTGTTAATCTTGGAACCCGTAGCCTAGCGCACGCGGGAGCGAATGAATTCTCCTCCTTGAAGCTTTAGTTTAGGGCTTCACTTTAAAGCCACAGTATTATGTAAAGTTGCGTGTGTGTGTGTGTGCTACGAGAATCTACTCTGTTTGGGTTGTGTGTGTGGTGAAGGGTCGTGGGAATCGCTGGCTAGTCTGGGCCAGTCCCACGGTGAGCACAGTTATTATTAGTTAGCACCGTTCTAAGTTGTCCCGGGAGAGAGAAGAGTGGGGAAGGGGGTGGGGATAGACACACTAGCACACACTCAGGTCGCAGGCATGGGGTAATGGGAACCAGCCAATGCTTGAAACCATGTGTTGAGATTGTGAATAGTGTGTGTCAATGTGACGTAACGTTATTAGAACAAGCAGGTCAGGAGGTCAGATGATCACAGCCAGCCAATCTCTCTCTGTGTGTGTGTGTGTGTGTGTGTGTGTGTGTGTGTGTGTGTGTGTGTGTGTGTGTGTGTGTGCGCGTGCGCGCATGTGTGTGTGAGGAAACGAGAAAAAGATTAACAATTACACAGTTATTTGACCACCCTTGGAGTGTGCATCATTTGTTCCATTCACTCAAGCATTCCAGCCAACAATACCTTAACATTGTCTCAACACTGAAAACCCATTAAACCCATTAAATTAAGATACACAGGCCTAAATAAGCCACATCCACTGAAAATAAACAATTGTTGATATTCAAACTAATTCAAATGACCCTCTTAATGTATCATATTACACTAATGAAATTGTTTCACAAAATCTTTAGGCCTATATCTTCAGTTTTTTAGTCTGTAGTGCTCCTATGATTATTATTAATTTGCATAAGCAACCAGAAATCATTTCTGATGGGGATGCAGGGTCAGGCATCACAGTTATACAATTGACATCTCAGGCCAATTCCTAATATATAGAAAGAGAAAAAAGCTTCGAATCCACTGGGTGGGCCAGGGGCAGGACAAACCAGCAGATAGTAAATGGAAAAAGTAGAGTCCGCACACATCTTTCTGATGAAGATCTACTTGATCGAAACGTTAAAATAAACTCCTGAGAATAGTCCTTCATATTACTTCCAGTGTGCGGACTCTACTTTTTTCAATTCCTAATATATCCCTTGTGCTTGTTTGTTGGACGACCAAATGGTCCATGATAATAAATCATGTAGTCAGTGTTCCACGTAGGGCTGAGCTCACTCCAGAGAACCAACACACTGTGAGCTGCTGACACATTGAGGATGTTGTAAAAAGAAGCAGAGGCCAGCTCTGGACTCGCAGACTCCAGCTAGAATCAACAGCCCCACGTAGGCATGCAAGTGTGTCTCATCCAGCTCCTTCTATTGGTCGCCAAACATTGGTCGCCTCCTTCTATTGGTCGCCTCCCCTCAGTGTTCATTATGTCTGAACTGACTGGAATACAGTTGTTCAAAAGCAGACATTATGTCTTTAACATGTTTCCTGGTAAATCGGATGGGCTTGGGGCCGTTCACACAATGTTTTGAGTTTGCACTCGACCCCGAGTGTCATTGCAGGATGAGAACCATTCAATGCTGTTACTTTTGAACATGGATGTCTCTACCAGATAGCTAAAACCCTGGGGCGTCCATCTTGTTAGAGGACGATTCTCCTGCTCAGGATTCTATGTTGTCTTTGTCTTTGTTGTTCGTGTTTTTGAGACCTTTATCTCACTGTCCTGATCACAGATTTGATGCAGGAGCCAATGAGCAGTGAGACGCGGTCCTGTGCTCATTTCAGGGCTGTGGTAGAATGAACCAGGTCAGGTCCAGCCTGGCTTATCGCTGATGGGCGTACGGCTGTTCTTTTGATAGTTCTGGACAAATGTCGTTGCCTGCCCTATGCACTTCCCTTTAGGTGGTGAAGTAAGTAGACCAAGACACAGTGGCTTATCTGGACAATGGACATCGCATATTTGATGAGTCAGCATGTAGCATTGCGTTGTCTGTAAATAACTAGGTGTTAAAAGGCGGTGATAGTGTGTGTGTGAGAGAGGGGGGGGGGGGAGTGTGGCTGCTACGGGAGAGAGGAAAAGTATCAGAATATCATTCTCGCCCCCCCCACCCCCACCCAAGAACAACTATACTTTCCCAGGACAAAGTTTCTGCTGTGTTTCAATGTTTGTCCCTGTGTGGGGAGAGAGAAGGGGAGAGAGAGAAGGGGAGGAGTGGGTGCTATGGGGGACTGTTATGCTCCTATGTGCATCTATCTGTAATACAGAGTGAAGTAACAAGAGCAATGGATATTGTAGTGTGTTTGTACTTGTATGAAGTACAAAGAGAGCGACAGTGATTGGGTTAGTGTGGGGCAAGTTAGGGAGAAAGGAAGTGTGTATGTGCATGCAAAAGAGGAAGAGTGAGATAGTGTGTTGAGATGTACTGAGGCATTCTCACTCTGTAACTGCACTCAACCCCTGGGTCCAATTGGTCAAATACTACCAGTGTAACACTACCTATGAGATTATGTAAACTCAAGCAATTGGTCACCTTTAGTTTATTGAGCTCATTATTACTATTGAGTGTTGAGGATATCATCAAAGCTCAGGATGAAAAAAGGTGATTAAAGGTTTTTTCAAGTTTGAATTTTTAAAATGGACCCAAACATAGCACAAATTGTATATAACAATATTCATCAAAAGAACCAAAATGCATGTGTACATTCAATTTCATTAACATGATGAGCCCAGAAGCAGAGAAAACCATTTAAGCAGCCGTTTAGACCTTGTCCCCACCCCACTACAGACCCCCAAAGCTTTGTAGTGTTAACATCAACAGAAAAGCAGGGCAGGCAGGAAACTTTATATACACACACACACACACACACACACACACACACACACACACCACAGAATGACGACAAACATATTCAAGCCTGTTGAGCCCTCCTAATCATGCTCAGCTGTCCACCAGTCCTGGTCCTGTGGAGCAGACGGCCCTCTACCTCCCTCCACAGGAGAGAAGAGGAACTACATGCTGCCTCCTTCGCCTTCACTAAGCATTCCAGTTCAGACGGCGCCATCTCTCAGCTCACGCTTTTTTGCAGCTATTCAAAATCATAGATTCAAGTACAATCAAAACATTACAAACTTAAACTTCCATTCACTCAGGAGCTGGGCAACATTTCAAAGCCATTTAAATGAAAAAGCAATCATATGACACAATAACATTAAATCTAATTAATTGTTAATCAGCACAAAAAGCTTTAAAGGTGCCAATAATTTCTTAATTGTCCAGGAAACACAAATAAATAAGAAGGTCTTCTTTATGTTACAATATAAAACACTTGCCACAGCTTGCCATTTAATGTCCCCCTGAGCAAAAGACATAGAGGGGAGGGTGTCTCAGTCAGTGGGCTCCTCCCCTCTCCCCTCACCTCACCGCTGGGTCACAAAACCAGACAGATGAGGCTCATTCCTGGTGTGTTATCTAGTCATCAAGTTAGCTTCCACGTCTTCACATGTGATCCATCAGAGGAGATGAAGGAGAGGGGGACATCACGTGTCTTCACGCTCCTACTCTTCGTCGGCATTCTTCAGCATGAGGATGGAGTTGTAGATCTTCAGGGCGGGGCCTAGTTTGATTGACAGGATCTTGACGATGTCTGATTGGGTGAGAAGCAGGAAGGCCTCGCCGTCTATCTGCTGCGAGGACAGAGGGACGAGGGTTCAGTTCCCCCGTGTTGCGCGTTCCTACCCGCGTGTGTGTGTGTGTGTGTGTGTGTGTGCACGTGAAGGGAGGAGTATGCAGGACTCAGGGTTTGTGATTGTAGTTCTTACCTCTGTCCTGAAGGTGGCAGCATGCTCTTTGCAGCCCGGGAGTCCTCTGACAAAACTGGCCACCTGACCCAAGAGAAATAACAGTGGACATGTATGTGCGTACCCACAAACACACACTAACACACACTAACACAGGCACGGACAGCATTATGACATTGACTCATGTGGAAATGATGTTGGGGCATGTAGAGGAACTCTGTGTTGCTGTGTGTATGGCTGACCTCCTCTGCACTCCAGGTGGACACTCTCTTGGCGGTGAGTCCCAGAACCTCGGGGAGCAGCTGGCAGTGCTTGTCCCAGCACAGCGCCACCCTGTGGGGGGGAGAGGAGGAGACGCCCGGGGAGAACACCGACTCATGGAGGGCCTGCTGGAGAGAGGGGGAGTCTGGAGGGAAGGGGAGGGAAATTGAGGAAATGAAGACACGAAAGGGTCCGACAGTGAAGCGGCTGATCATGTGACACACGCGCAGGAAAAGCGCCAGCTACCTTTCCCGTCTCCGCTCTCTTGTTTGACTAAGTGCAGCTTCAGATACTTGGGGACCGGAGCAGACCTGTTGGGAAACAAACACAAAGCCACGTTAATAAATGCACTGCACACACGCAAACATGAGAACCCGTCCTCCACACAAACGCTGGTCCATCTCAGCGGCACACGCTGGATGAGCTGAATGAGAGTAGGTTGGCCAGAGTGATTTACTTCTTGGTCTTGGCTCCATTGTGGCTGTGATCACTGGCTCCCCCCGGTGGCTCAGACTGGCTGCTGCGCCCAGAACGCTCTCCCTCCACCGACAGCCTCCTAGCAACACAGCACAGCTCATTAGCATGCAAACCGGTTCAGACTCAAACACACTCACCGAATTGCTGAGTGCCTGGTAGACTCACAAGTCAGCCTCTTATCGCTTTGCTCAGCTAGAGAGGACTTTCATTCAGGTTTTGTCACTTAAAGTGGGTGGAAACAATTTGAAAGAAAAAAAACTGCACTGCAGAACCAATACAAGAGTTTAAAAAAAACTGAATTGCAGAATCAATCCAAAGTCTTTAAGGGGTAGCTTTGTTCAGGTTTGAACCAATCCAAACCAGTAAGCGAAGCTTTGTTCTCGGCCATTCTCGTCAGCGTTCTAGTAACTATTACAATGTACAGTAGTAGAGGTCGACCGATAGTGGGTTTTTAAAGGGCGGTTTTAAAGGGTGGTATAATAACGATAGTTTGGAGCAGGAAAAAAACGATAGATGATTAATCAGCCGATAGCAAAACATTAGTTAATTAATACAATTATATAATACCTATATAAATAAATCAGGATCATCAAACTCAACTAGGCTAAAAAGTAAAGAGTAATGAAAACGCAGAGGGATCAGGGCTGTGTTTCCCAGAGGCATCGTAGCGCAACGTTCATCGTAAGCTACGGTGTTCATCGTAGCGCTACGATGCCTCTGAGAAACGCAGCCCAGGCCTACCTGTCATGTTTCTTGCCTCAGGTGTTAAAGCCTCTACTACCTACCTAGGCCTACATGTCCGACAGTGCATAACATATTTCCTTCACTATTCATTTCCTCTATGAATGATTGTTTTCCACTGAGGAGAATCTCTAATGCTGGGCTCACACTACTGGATCTATGGGATGATTTATCCCCGGTCACCCCTCCCGACAATCGGAGGAGAAATCTGGTCTGGAACGTTGGTCGGTACCGATGTTCGGCCCAGATGATCTTGTAATGTGACGGGTTTACAGATCCAATCTCAAACCTCCCGATCGGCTCGCAGACCCATCGGGGCCGCCCAGGGAATATCAAACATGTTTGATATTTAAGATTATTACATCACTACTTTACAAGTGAGACGGCGAGACCAGTGGTTTGTTGCTCCCTCAGACACAATATCCTGTAGTGTGTGATGAGCCGTTATTTTCAAATCTTGACATGTGTGCATGTTTGAGATTCACGAGAAGAACATCTGTTAAGATTCTCCTATGCGTGATGCAACCTGATTTAAAAATCTCTTAGGATTTTAAATATCCTGTAGTGTGAGCCTGGCATAAGAATGCCTCACACCCAAGAGTAAAAATCCCCCCTTCTCTTTATTTATGTCTTCAATCAAGTTCAAATGAAGTAGCCTACTCCTTTTCATCAGTTGCTGGGTGGCTGTGGTCCATTAAAAATGAATATAAAAAATTTAATGGAACATCCTTGAGGGTGATTTGGTGGATTAGGCCTACATCGTTTGAATATGGTCTATTTACTATTTAGTTTTAAAAACATCCTATCGGCGCCGATTAATCGACAAGACCGATTAATCGGTCGACCTCTACGATGCAGAAATCTCCAGACGTTCAGAAGGCGGAGATCTCCGGTTGTCTGGTGTGGGGAGACTAGGCGCCGTGGTATGAAAGCAGGTGAACGCTGGACTCACTTGTTCGGCGGCGAGTCGTCAGCTTGTTCGGGCTGCTCTGGCGTGGTAGGGGTGTGGGTCGGCGTGTGCGTCTGGAGGTCTGGCCGTCGCCCGCGGGGATGAGGCCCACTTAGGGCGAGCGGTCGCTCTCCGCTCAGCCGGTCCGGGACCAGCCCCTCCTTGTTCAAGTTCATCTCTGAATACGGACAGCTGATCTGCCTGAACACACCCACACGCAGCACATGAGACACGCATTAACATTGTGACTGACAGTGGGAGAAAGATAGTGAGGGAGTGTGTGTTTGTGTTACTAACTTGTAGTGGGTTCACAGTGAGCAAGTGTGTGTGTAGCTGAAGTGTGGTGGGTTCATAGTGAGCAAGTGTGTGAGTGTTGCGTGTAGTGGGTTCATAGTTCGTGAGCAAGTGTGTCTGTGTGTGTTACTAATGTGTAGCGGGTTTATAATTAGTGAGCAAGTGTGTTTTACTAACATGTGAGCGAGTATGTGTGTGTTACTAAAGTGTGAGCATGTGTATGTGTGTGTGTTACTAATGTGTGGACGAGTGTGTGTGTTACTAACGTGAGCAAGTGTGTGTTACTAACATGTGAGCGTGTGTGTGTTACTAACGTGTAGTGGGTCCCATAGCGGGGTCCTTTGATGTGGCCAACGCCATTGCATCCTGGGGTTGGACAGCCCTGGCCTGGGAGCAGCACCACATCAGTGGAGCCTGCAACACACATCACAGAGTGAAGACACACACAGATACACACATTCACACAAACACACAGAACATGGAAGCTGGCTATGCAGACTAGTCATTCCATTTGGCTCCATTTTCACTTCGGGTTCCAATAGACCTTTCCGACCTGTCAATCATGCGGAGAATAATAACCAATAAGGTTGCTTAATTTCTTAAGACCACGCCTCTGATGTCCCGCAAATAAAGCTTGTCCCGCGTAGTGTTCATTGATAAGACATTAGTTTGAAGAAAATGGTTTTTAAAACATACAGAAAACCGGCCTCCAGGCTGTTGTACTATAATGTCATAAGAAAACAAGCTGTACGATACTCCACACCTCCCTCCACACATCAGTTTTGACACAAAAAGCTACAAAGATAGTAACGTTAGGTGCTTGATGTACAGTAGCTAATTAGCCCGTAGATAGTAGTTAACAGATCATTCTCACAGGCTTATTTTCTAAGAATGGATGCCACTAACTTACTCACGCTGCTTTACATGTGCAGTAAAACTCCACAATATTGTCCTGATCAGTATGTTGTCACCTGCTCCGTTCGAAATCCAAATCTCATGGATATATCCTTGTGTAAAATAGTTCAGGCCTTTCTGTAGAACTCTCTTAGACAAAGTAGCGGCATTTGACTAATAACATACAGCAATATTGTCAGGAATCCATGAGGGAATCATCAGATACTGTATGTGCTGTTCATTAGACATTTTATTAACTTAGCTTGTGGGGCATAGCAACAGTAACTACGAGGGGCGGAATTTCCAGCCTGAATAGGAAAGGTCTATTTCTGAGGAAGTGACACCAGAGACCAGTCTTGAGTATTGAGCAGGATGTATGTGTCTGTTCTGTGTCTGTATGTGTGTGTGTGTGTGTGTGTGTGTCTGCTCTGTGTCTGCGTGTGTGTGTGTGTGTGTCTGTGTCTCACCATTGGGGTGTTGCAGCGGGTGTCCGGTCTTCTGACACCATCCCACAGGATGAATATCTGGACAGTCAGCGTCCAGCCAGTAGTCGTACTCTTTGCTCCAGCCATCGAAATGGATCTACAGACCAGGGGGGAGGGGCCAAAACACAGCATGAGACTCACATAGGACACACCCATACACACACCTCCTGAGTGTTCAGACAACCTACTCCCAACATCTCAGCTGTATACTGGGAGAGTTACACACACACACACACAAATGCGCACATACACACACGCTGGCTGCTCCAGTGTGTACCTTCAGCCGATATTCCTCGGTGTCAGCGATGGTTGCTACACGGATCAGCATGGGGTTCCTCTTGTCCACCACCTCCAGCCTGACCCCCACCTGGAAGCCATGAGGGGGCCTCTACAAGACACAACACAGCCAGAGTCACAATGTGTGTGTGTGTGTGAGTGTGTGTGTGTGTGTGTGTGTGTGTGTGTGTGTGCGCATGCGTGGGAGAACCTGAAATGACATGCGTGTGTGTGTGTGTGTGTATCTCACCTGTTTGAAAGCGCGTGCGGGGGCAGCTTGTGTTCCTGTCTCTTCCAGGTATTTAAGCCAGGAGAAGCTCTTGGGGTGTTTATACTCTGAGGAGAGACATTAACACACAGCTGGTCAGCAAACACCTCTCAACCTGCCACGGCCTCAACTTCCTCTGGACAAAAAAAAACATTTGACATCTATGGTAATTGGTTCCTACTTGTAGAGACTTAATTGTAGACCCAAACAATGTGTGTGAGTGTGTGTGTGTGTGTGTGTGTGTGTGTGTGTGTGTGTGTGTGTTACCAGCCGGGGTGGTGAGGGTCATCTCAGCCTCCTCACAGTATCCCACCGGGTGTATGTAAGGACTGCTGGCATCACACCTGAACACAAACAACAACAGATAATTGGTGAGGGAAAGCGTACCAGAAGCACTGGTTCACACACCAGCTCACACACACACACACACACACACACACACACACACACACACACACACACACACACACCAGGTCACACCAGGTCACACCAGGTCACTCCCACACACACACACAAACGCACACATGCTCACACAAGGTCACTCCCACCCACCCACCCACACACACACGCACGCTCACAACAGCTCACTCCTACACACACACTCTCGCGCGTCTCTCACCAGTAGTCGTAGGTGTCGTCCCAGTTATCAAAATGTATGAGCAGTCTGTTGTCAACGGCAGCGGCGATGGTTGCTACGCAGATCAAAGACGGATTCTTCCTATCAACTGCCTCCAGCTTCATCCCCGCACGGAACCCAGATGGAGTCACCGACTAAACACACACACACATGCGCACACACACACATACACACACAGAAACACCGTTTATGAATAAGGTATTGACACTTACATACAACGGATGCGGTTAAAGTCACATACACACACAGGCAGAGGAAATGGTAATGGTAAATGGACTACAGGGGTTTTCCTGCCTCAGAATGGGTCTTTAGGGGCGCCCCGGCTGGGCTGGGGCGCTTACCATGTAAAGGCTAGTCCTTTCTGCAGCGCCATGGGTTTGAATCCGGCCCATGCCCTTTGCTGCATGTCTCCCCCCCTCTCTCTCCCCCACCTTTCCTGTCTGTCACCTACGCTGTCCTATCCCAATAAAGCAGAAATGCCCTAAAAAATATCTTTAAAAAAATAAAAGAATGGGTCTTTGGGGGGTGATGCGCACACAATTTTTTATATTCTTCGCTGTCTGACTGAGCTCACTTTTCATAGTCGCGGGAAATCTCCCGACATGACACAAAATGGATATGAAGCCAAAATGTTTAAGATACTAATAACCTGTCTATTAATTATTTCAATTACTAGTGGTCAAAACCATGGACAAAGCAAGAAAGAGGGATTGGCCGCACTTGGAACAAACTATCAAACACATATGGAGAGGATTTGAATTGCTATTTTTATTCTAAATTTTTAGCACTTTTAGTGATTTTCCTTTGGCTCTGGCTAAAATCTCTTTGGGGGGCGCCAAAAAATCCTCTATGCAGGAAAAACCCTGTACTACACTTATACACTTTTATCCAAAGCTTTACAATGAAGGCCTCTCATTGCCCCATTCACACACACATACACACACCAATGGCGGCAGCTGCCATGCAGGGTGCTAGCCTGCTCATTGGGAGCAATTTGGGGTTCAGTGTCTTCAACATGTCATCAGAAGGAGCCGGGATTCGAACCGCCGACCCTATTATCATTGGACGACCGCTCTACCTCCTGAGCTACAGACGCCCAAGGAACACAGGATGAGGTGAATGTCACATACACACACAGGTAGAGGAACACAGGGCAGACTCACAGTGTTGAGGCTCTTGAAGAGGTGCTTAGGGGCCAGTTGGCCCCTACAGTTCTTCACATACATGCTCCAGTTAAACTCCCCATCCTTACAACCTACAACACACACACACACACGCAAACACACACATACATAAGGTTAAGGGTCCACAAGGTTCTCACACTGGGTGAATAGATGGCCTACCAATCCTATGAACAGAACAAATTACCTAACTGTGTGTGTGTGTGTGTGTGTATGTGTATGTGTATGTGTGTGTGTGTGTGTGTGTGTGTGTGTGTGTGTGTGTGTGTGTGTGTGTGTGTACCCTTTGGCAGCAGCAGCTTGTGTCCCATCTTCTCACACCAACCAGCAGGCTTTACGTCCCACGAGTCAGCATTTACCCAGAAATCATAGCACTCAGGGTAGCCGTCAAAGTGGAGCCTTATCCTGTAACCCTGGATCTGAGAGACGAGAGGGAGGGAGAGAGAAAGAGAGGGACGGAGAGAGAGAGAAAGAGGGAGAGAGAGGGACAAAGAGAGAGAAAGAGGAAGAGAGAGGGACAAAGAGAAAGAGGGAGAGAGCGGGAGGGAGAGAGAGAGGGAAGGAGGCAGAGAAAGAGAGAGAGGGAGAGACAAGAGTGAGTAGAAGGCAACAAGTTAAAGGCACCAGTAGAGAGAAGAAATGGTGTTCCAAACCTACCCGACGCATGAACATGAACACACACACACACACACACACACACACACACACACCTACCTCGGCGACACTGAGCACACAGAAGAGGGAGGGGTGGCAGGGGTCCAGTCCTTCCAGCTTCATCCCCACTTTAAAGAGATTCCTGCTCTGGGGGAACGACTGGTGCTGCAGGACACACACACACACACACACACACACGCTTGTTAGAGAGACTGTGCGTGTCAGGAACTGCGCATGTAATGTTGTAAGAAGGGCTGTGTCAGTGTGTATACAGTAATCTGGGCACGCATATAAACGTGCGTCTCACCTCCTTGAACAGTTTGATGGGGGCGGCCATAGCTCTCTCCTCTTCCAGGTAGGCGGGCCAGCTCCACGCTCGCTTCTTATTGGGAGGGGCGGTCACTGGGGGTGGGACAGCCACGAAATAAACAAAAGTAGCCGGCTTAGAACTGGCCCAAATGATGGCTTGTGGAAACTAACTGCTGCCGAGACTTAAAGACGGGGTCTTTAGCCTCTGTAATAT
>NC_140241.1:6980204-6990204 GCF_949987555.1 Borostomias antarcticus | reverse complement strand
ATCCCCCTGTTATTCACAGCATTAACGCTAGGTGGCAATATAAGTTCGTTTGGCGGATCATAGGCTCTGTTCGTCTAAATTAATTGCAACGAAACATCAGATGCAAAGCATGACATGGCATTTAAAGGCAAAGTGGCAGATACAAGGGTAAGGCAGACTGTAGGCTATAGAGGAGATTATGCTACACCTTAGAAAAAAAGCTTTCAGAGATCGAGCATATTCGAAGGCTCAATGTGCTCCAATGCGAAATATATTTCTAGACGGACTATGCTATGCATAGCCTACTATGCGATTGTGCGTGTGTGTGTATGAGGGGGTGTCTGTAGTCACATAGTTATGTCATATTATTATTTAAGCAACAGATGACACGAACCCTTCCGCACAGCACATCGCGCGCAGCTGTGCTGAATGACAGAATTCCAAAACGTTGTGATGTGGCGCTGCTGTAGTGTGAAATATAATTCACCACGTCTTTCTCCTTCTGTTTAGACTGTGCTCGTGCACCTGCTGCTCTGCTTGCTCATTTTCTACTCTCTCTATTACATGATCGGGAGTGTGTGTTTCGGTGCGTTCAGGTGAGATCGACAGCACTTCCCGTCCCTTCCCATCTATATGCACTTGCCACTTGATGACCTTGTTGTCACTTGAAGAGGAGACTGAATAGTTACAGTACAAGTCTTGTCTCTGTGTGTCTGACTAGATGGTTTACAGAAGTTACAGTAGTTTTGTGTCTGACTTGACTTGATTGTCTGACTCTGACACTCCCCTAATAGATGCTTCTAAATGTTTGTTATTGGATCTTAAAGGCTGGACCACTTTGATGGATTGATTCCGTTTGATTTCAAGACCGCGCCCACAGAATCAAACTCCAAATACCTGGGTGAGCAGTTAGCACACATTCTAAAAATAGTCTGAGAAAAATAAAAGACCAAAGACATGACCCCCACCTATGTCTCTGCCTGTGTGTGTATTTGTATCCCAGTGAACTTGCTGTCCATGGAGCTTACCTACTTCTTCAGTGGTTTGCTGTTTGCTGCGGTGGTGAGGAGATGGGTCTGGGACTATGCCCTCACCATCACCCTGCTGCACGTACTTATCACCAGCTTGGGTGAGACACGCACACACACACACACATAGGCTACACACATATAGGTGAGACACACACACACACACACACATAGGTGAGACACACACACACACACACACACACACACACAAACACAAACATGCTAAAGTATTCATGAGGAGAAGTAGGACCCCATAGGAGAAGCCCCTCCACCTTGTCCATCATTCACATCTTGAGCATTTGAAATGTACGTTTTGTTCTTTGTATTGCAGTGATGCTGGAGTTTCCCTTTGTGTGGCAGTGGTGGTTGGCCCTAGGTAAGTCATGTACCAGTTTGCCTCAGTGCATGCAATCTAAAATAAAGATAACATAAAGCATTTGCCCTGATACTGTGAATATATTAACTTGGCTATGTCTTATTTGAAGGAAGCGGCTTGTTTCTGATGATCTGCAATGGACAGCTCATCGCTTACTTTGCCTGCCAGAGTGACCAAAGTTACCCCACCTTCAGCAGCTACTGAGACCTACGTGCTACAATCCACACACACACACACACACACACACACACACACACACACACACACACACACACACATACACACACATAATCCCCCACTTCACTATTTTCTACTTGTTTACACTGTTTGGTTGATATTTGTGTTTGGAGAAGGATCACATCATATTCACCCGATGCCTGTTGTCACCAGTTTGATTCTCAGCACTTTGTTTCGGTCATTTTCAATAGTACTGTATGTGCAGAGTTGTACTACATGTAATATAGTTGTTTTGTGCAGAGTTGTACTACATGTAATATAGTTGTTTTCTACTATGGTTGTGCTCTGGCGCTAGCCTACAGAGCAGTGAAAGGAACAGCTCCTTCCTACCTCCAGGCCACGGTCAAGCCCTACACCCCCGCTCAACCACTTCGCTCTGCTGCCTCGAGGCCCACGTTGCTCCGAGGTCTCTGCGGCGGATCGACCTGGTCACGGCTCTTTTCTGTCCTTGACCCCACAGTGGTTTAACACTGGTCAAGCTCTAAGATGTTTATTTAGAAAGGAGATGCACTTATGATTTCTGGCAACTAGTTCTCTTGACTACCTATGTTGAATGCACTTAATGTAAGTCGCTTTGAATAAAAGCATCTGCTAAATGACTAATGTAATGTAATGGGTATAATAGTTCAGCTGTGAGTGCATGGAAGAGAGTATTAAATTGATACCTTTATTAAGGAGAGTTCTTTATATATTGTATATACTAAATAAACCTCTATGATCATATGGTTCTTCTCCTTGTCTCCCCATGCACACTACTATACAGTACTCAAGACAAACCGGTCTGGTCTCATTGTTAGTACAGTCTACACCGTGTTACGAAAACTGACACTTTTATTCAAAACACATAGAAAATACATAAATTAGCATATCTAGCCAGCCAAGTTTGACCTTCAGTGTCACTCTGTCCCAGTCAGTCCCAGAGAGTTCAGGGTGGAGAACGGTCGGTATTCTCTGAGCTCACTTCCCGGGGCCCTGGGGAGCGGATGTTTCTTCAGCGCAGACTGGCGCTCGTCCAGACTGACCCTGACTCCCATATCCTCCCCCAGGTCATGGTTTGAGAGGAGAGAGGAGAGCACACCTGGCCCGCTTAAGTGCTGTGAGGTAAAAGGCTTACACCATGTTATTTGAGTCCATTCTTCCAGATGTTCTGGAAGACTCTCGGTGGAGAGGTGCAGACATGGAGTTACGGTGGTGTCTCTGGGGTTTCACACTCCGCAGGGGGCATGTAGGAGAATCCTGGGAAGGTCTTGTTAGTCCCGCCCCCCTGCCACCTGTCACTCAACCCCAGGGAGGTGGGGACTGGCATCAGTGTGAACTCTGGGTCAATGTACCGCACATCGTAAGCACCAGTCTGAGAAAGAGAGGATATAGACCATCACAAAGAGAGATCAGACAACTACACACACACACACACACACACACACAGGTTCCTAATTCCCACAAGAGCTCCATGCATATGATGGATCACACACTCACCACTTTGGGGATGAAAGGAGGCTGGACTTTCCTGGCCAGAAGGTCGTCCCAGTTGATGGACAGGAAGAAAGGATGGCTCTGCAGCTCCGCCTAAAGACACAGAGCACCTCAGCTCACCTAAACTGATAGGAATATGTGTGTGTGCATATGTGTGTGTGAGAGAGTATGTGTATGTGTGTCTTTAAGCACTTACCAGGTCATGCCTCCCCCCCAGGCGTTTGGCGCAGTCTTTTTCCAGCAGTCCCTCTAGTAGAGAACGAGCACACTGGGACACACCACTTTGGAGCTGTAGGGGTGCGTGAAGAATGTTCTCAAACATCTCAGCTTTACTACGGCTATAGAATGGGGGCTGAAAGAAAGAACAGACACAGGAGTGTTTAGAATCCATAATAACTTCCATAATTCTCTTAACCGGCGGCGGTGAAGCGGTTTAGTGCGTCTTCCTTGTGTGTCAATGGCAGTTGCCCACCAGGGACCGGGGCTTCACGCTCTGGTCTCACCAGATCTGAGTAACGCCGGATCCCAGAGGGAGCAGCAGACAGGGCAGCTGCACCCTGAGGGTAGTTAGTTTATCTCGGCTCGAAGATTCGTCGCGCTACAGTGACCCCCGCTGTCTGGTGTCGGAATCACGGTCACAGGCTTGAGAGAGTCAAGTATTTGTCTCTCTCTGTATCGCCGACCGTGAGATTGTGCGACGAATCTTCACAAACCCAGGGTCAGTAAGAACGCAGCAATCGGACAATGCGGGTCGTAACTGGCTAGCAGATTAGGAGAAAACAGGAAAAATCTGTAAAATACATTTAAAACAAAAAAAGGGATTCTCTTAACCTTTAATACCTCTAACGTAGGCCTAAATTCTCATAGTTCACACACACCTATTCGCACGCACGCACACACGAACACACTTACCAGGCCATAGAGCATCTCGTAGAGCACGGTACCCAGACACCACCAGTCTACAGCTCCGTTGTAGGCGTGGCCCAACAGTACTTCAGGAGCCAGGTATTCCGGCGTTCCACAGAATGTATGCATAGTGCTGCCCATGGCCACGCCCTCCTTACACAGCCCGAAATCAGTCAGCACCACATGACCTCCGCAGTCCAATAGGACGTTCTCTGGCTTCAAGTCTCTGAGAGAGGGTGGGAGAAGGAGGGGGGCGTTGGGGGAGAGGAGGGAATTGAGGGACAAAGTCAAACTGTGTTTAGTGACGAGATGACAAGAGAACGGCGCCAAGATGAGAAAGAGAGGGTGGGTTGGTGGCATTTGAAGGAATGTGTGTGTGTGTGTGTGTGTGTGTGTGTGTGTGTGCGTGTGTGTGTTTGTGTGTGTGTATGTGTGTGTGTGTGTGTGTGTGTGTGTGTATGTTTGTGTGCTGTAATACTTTGTGGTTTCGCTATAGTCACTCTTAGTGGTCTTATAGGAAATTGATAGAAGAGGAGATACGTCATATCAACAAATTATATATGTATATCCTAGGTTATGCCTACAGTAGCTATTGGATGCAACCAATATAAACATTAAGAAATATTCAGATAATCTTTGGTAGATAGTAGGCTATAGGCTGTGTGTGTGTGTGTGTGTGTGTGTGTGTGTGTGTGTGTGTGTGTGTGTCTGACTTCAGCACTAGATTATGCTCTTAGTCACTTCTTTAGAAAGGAGATGCACTTGTGAGTTCTAGTGAGTAGTGGTGCACCGACGTTAAATGCAATTATTGTAAGTCACTTTGGATAAAAGCCTCTGCTAAATGACTGGAAAAAGACTGTAATGTATGCGTGTGTCTGTTCGAGTGTGTGCGTGTGTGTGTGTGTGTGTGTTTGGGTGTACCTGTAGACTATGTTCATAGAATGAAGATAGCCCAGTGCAGATGCCATCTCTGCAGAGTAGAAAGTAGCTCTGGGCTCAGGGAAAGAACCTTGCCTCTGAAGGTGGTAGAACAGCTGTGGGCAAACACAGACCTGGTTACGACTGAACATCCTGTATGTATTAAACCTGCAGCACTCTGCTGCTACTCTTCTAGTCAAACTACACCCCACTCACCTCCCCTCCATTAACGAAGTCCAGGACAAAGTAGAGAGTATTTGAGGTCTGGAACGAGAAGTGAAGTCCCACCAGGAATGGATGCTGCAGCCCCTTCAATAGCACACTCCTCTCCACCATCACATGCCTCTGCTAGAGAGAGAGAGAACGAGAGAGAGAGAGAGATGAGGAGGTGAGGTGGTGAGATGGATAGATAGATAGATGGAACGACAATCAATCAGGTAGATAGATGCTCACCTCTCTCTTCCTCAGGATGACCTGTTTCTGTAAAACCTTCACGGCAAAGTAACCTCCACTCTGTTTGTGTCTCGCCAGCAGGACCTGTAGGAAGAGCTGAATGTCATCAACTGACGGAAACACACACATAGGCTACTATACAATGACACTGTGTACACACACACACACACACACACACACACACACATACAGTATACACACAACCAAACACACCTTTCCAAAGCTTCCTTTGCCGATGACTTTTAGGTAGTGGAAATCTGATGGCTTCACCCTGGTAGTCGCAAACAACAGAGAGATGTGGTAAGTGGCATGTTGGTCTGGTGACCACACAATGTGGTTCAAGGAAACTTTTTTTTTTTTGGACCGCTACAAAATGGCTACCCACTGAGTCTCATCACGGTCCAGCGAGCTCTGCAGACGCTTAAAGAGAGAGACAGAGAAGGGGCCGGGTTAGAGAACGCCACTCCATCTACCCATGTCCTCAAAACACAGATCCGCTGTTCTACCGCCAGTCTACTCACCAGCTCTCCTTCCTCCTCTCTCTCATCCCTCTCTTCTCTCAGGCTTCCATCCTGAGGAAGGATCTTCTGAGTGTCCAGGCTGCACAAAGCCAACATATAAGTTGTAAGTCACTTTGGATAAAAGCGTCAGTTAAATGACTGTAATGTAATGTCATATGATGTGTGTGTGTGTGTGTGTGTGTGTGTGTGTGTGTGTGTGTGTGTGCGTGCATGCGTGTGTGAAGAGGCAAACTATGAATAATAGATGTATTAAAACAATTCAGTTTGATAGAATCAAAGCTATAGGGCATTAATAATTAATCATAGACGTACAGTCTACATACTGTTGGCAGATTTGATGCTTGGACACTAGTTTGTGTATGAAGTCGCTGAAACTTTTCTTCCCTTTCAGCACGGCTGAAATTAAGAAGGGGAATATATTACATAAGTGTTCTGCATAGGCTAGCCTACTGTACATACAGTATAGACCTATCACTTTCAGCAAGGAGGTTAGCTCACCTGTTGTCACAGCTGGTTAATACATTTAGAATTAGTAAACTAGGCCTATCTCAAAGACAAAACTCTTTCACCAAAGAGTTTATTCACCAAAGAGTCAACCAATGTTGTAGGCTAATATACAATTACACCTATCAACATACAGTATAACACTTATAACACACAACGTACCGGTGAAAAATGACACAAGACGTCTCATTTTGGAGTATGTCATTCGGCGTCGCGGTTGTGTAACTGCCATCTAAAAATTAATACGTCCAGTGAAAGAAGTGGAGTAGGATAGCCTACAAGCGACAGATAAAAAAGAGTGATAGCCCACCGGTGACTCTGTTACCGCTGGACTGGAGAGTTCAGCTCAGCTGACAGTACACTTGGCAGGCGGGCTATTTCCATTCAACAGCCCCACGCGCTTCCCTGTCAAAAGTGACGTAGCGATGGGATCGCCGTCAGCCAAGCTAGGTAATGAGGTCACTTCGATAAATTAACTCTGCACAGCCATTGAATCTGACTGGGCCCGCACGCCTCCAGCCTTGATGCAACCAATATAAACATTAAGAAGTATTCAGAGAATCTTTGGTAGATAGTAGGCTATAGGCTGTGTGTGTGTGTGTGTGTGTGTGTGTGTGTGTGTGTGTGTGTGTGTGTGTGTGTGTGTGTGTGTGTGTGTGTGTGTGCGCGCGCGCGCCCGAGCGCCAGCGTGTGTCACAGTGTGTGCTCGTGAAAGAGAGATAGGGAGATAGAGAATGTGTTAGTGTGTTATCTATAGTTCTCTATCTATCTACAGGATAGTTATCTAGTTGCTCTAGTTCCTCTAAACGGCACCGTTAACAGAACACACGAAGACATCAATGAACGATATTTTCCAATAACCACTGGAACAATGGATGACAGGGGAAGCAGAAAACCACAGAGTTCACTACGGACGTTCAAAGAAAGGAGAGAGATGAGGCATACTTTACAAGAGGTGAGGCCCATATCGGCTACCCATAACATTTTCTAGGACAGGCTCTGCGTGGAGCTATACTGCACTCCATACCACATTCCCAGTATGGGTGGGCCTACATACAGTAGGCTATGCCAGGATAATCATATGAAGGTAGATTATAATCTCATTATAATCTCATGCCTGTACGAAGGTTGTGTGAATGACGTCTATTGGTGACATTGACACTTCACTCCACTCACACTCCCTAAATAGTCTAAAAGAGTAGCAGACCGGACTTAACTGGTTGGATGCAGTTGGTGATCTGCCCCCCCCACACACACACCCCTCTCCCATGCCCGGAAAGAGGTCCGTACTTGTGAAGCAATACACATTTGGAACTTCTGCATTCTTCTTTTAGGAGGAGCGTGAGTGTCTGAATTATAGAATATCATACAATCATCATGTACTATAAATGTGATATACACAGCATGTAACTGGACAGGGAACTCTGCAGTCAACATGCAAAGTGTTCTAATGAGGTGTAGAGAAAATATACGCTCTCTCTCTCTCTCTCTCTCTCTCTCTCTCTCTCTCACACACACACACACACACAAACACACACTCACACTTAATCACTCACACACAATCACTCATAAACAAACAAACCATTTCTCTCTCTCTCCATTCTCTCCCTCACACACACACACATACACACACACACACACTCAGCATTAGAGAAAGAACATAATGGTCACTCCTCTAAAAGGGCAATACCAGCAGTACACTCTGCACATCATAGGGGAACCAGCGAGAGAGAGAGAGAGGGAGAGAGAGAGAGAGAGAGAAAAAGGCACAGCTGAAAGAATGATAAGTGGGAGGGAAATGGAAGAAGACATAATTGGAGGGAGAGTGAATCAGAGTGAAGAGAAGGTGTGAAGAAATAAATCACAGATGATTTGTTGTCCATGCCATTTCTCTTTCTCTGTCCTCTCTCTCTCTCTCTCTCTCTCTCTCTCTCTCTCTCCCTCTCTCTAATGGTCTCTATATTTGGAACAGTAGGGTTCAGGGGACATTCAGTGCTGTGGGGTCTAGGTTACTGCCACAGAAAGCTGATACTCAATGGGTGGCTGAATTTCCCTGCTCTATTACTCTGTGACCTATACAAGGAAATTCGAGAAACATTCTTCTCCAAAAGCATAGATAAATATAAAGTTAAAAAAAACAATAGACTGGGGGGAAACGTAATACTTATCAGGAGAAAAGCCCCACTTCTCATCCTTTGTAGCAAACTGTGTAGCGACCTGACCTAATCTAGGTACAGCCAGTGGAACATTGCATAACAATAGGAAGATGAAGGCTTGATATACTTGAAAATAAAATCTCATTGTTTATCTAGTACTGATAAGGTAGCGTGTTTTCTGCTGCTGTTGTTGTTGTTATTGTGTTGTGAGCCTTAATTTTCAGCCTCACTTTATTTGGATTTATTGTCTATACAGTACAGTATATGCACTATTTGAAGTCATTTCATGTCATGCCAATAAAGCATTGGAATTGCAGAGAGAGAGAGAGAGAGAGAGAGAGAGAGAGAGAGAGAGAGAGAGAGTCTGCTGGTTCAACAGACCACCCCAGGAATGAAACATTGCAGTGCCAGTGGGGTAACAGGACAGAGTGTAGTGCACTCTGCCCTATTACCCCACTGGCACTGGGGCTGCTTGGTCTGGATCTCCAGGCATGCGACATCTGACATCCCCCCTCTCCTTCTCTTAATGAACAGCACGGCAGCCAACCAGAGAGGGTCAAAGTGACAGCTCTGTCTGGATTGGGTGAGGAGGGACACATGCTTTGATTAAGCCCTTATCTCAGCACTGACCACACTCTCACCTACCAATCCCTGCCTGACCCCTACACCCCCTAAGCCAGTTAAGCCTCTTTTCCCTGCTTCTCCTAACTAGTGATATTTTCCTGCCCTCAACCTTACATCCACCTTCTTCACAAAATGTTAAAGTGTGATGCTCATACTCTGTCTCAAGCGCAGGTAATACTAGCCACCACCAAGAACAAATGATGGACAAAGAGTGCTTTGAAGATATTGATGGACATATCTTATTTATCATTTCATTGGCTCTTAGAGTTCATATTCAAAATCATATTATAGCTTGTGCTTGGAACCAGTGAAAAACATTGCTGTTTGCTATTAATCACTAATAGTGTAGCCTGATACAAGTTTCCCGGATGCAAATAATGTGTCTTTTCATGAGCGTTGTCAGTAGCCCAGACCTTCACAAAATAGTAATTTCGGACTGTGCTGTGTAGCCTAATGTTGGTCCCGGAAGCGCGCTCCAGACGGGAGTGCGCATGGAGAAGGGGCGGGGCCGGGCGGGAGTGCGCATGGAGAAGGGGCGGGGCCGGGCGAATCACCGCAGCGAGGGATGAGAAACTCTTTCCGGATATTTACCTTTACCTGCCCCGCGCGACGCGCCCCGTTCAGAGAATTTCCTCACCGACGAATTGCTGTACTATCTAGGAAATGTCACACATCTGAAACCCGGACGACTGAGGTATTTCAGCGGAGTACATCTTCTCCTATCTTTCTTACCACAGCAAACACTCGAACACAAAGTTACGGTAACTGAACTGGGGAGGAAAGTTTGCGAATGTTTGTTTGGATTATAGACTTCCTGCTAGAAGT